>NC_136628.1:2674485-2851985 GCF_933228915.1 Telmatherina bonti | reverse complement strand
ACACAATACTCCAGAGTGGAAAAGGAGTGTTTGGCAATGAAGTGGGCGACTGAGTCCCTTAGGTACTATCTGATGGGACGTCACGTCCTCCTGGAGATGGATCATCGTGCCTTGCAGTGGCTACAAAGGATGAAGGACTCCAAGGCACATCTCACTGGATGGTACCTGTCTCTAAAGGCATATTAAATTCCATTCTAGATTGCACCGTCTGATGGCAGCAAACTGTAGTTGCTCTGACTTGCTATCTTGATTTTTTTTTTTTTTTTTTTTTTATGAGTACAAACTCTTCTCACATAGATAGTAGCACAAATTAGGTCTTTTTTTTCTGAGGATTTTATGCCAGTTCAGAGGGTGTGCTGCAAGGAAGATTTTTCTGCATATTTTTGGGTGTCTCAAGACTTGTTATGATGAGTTTCCATGGCAATGAAAGATTTGTTTACAATCGGGATCAACTAATTAAAGTCTCCCAAATCAGGATTATCAGCGAAACAACACAATAAATCCTGATGGAGTTGAAAAGAAAGAGAAGATGGTGCAGAGCGGGAGTCTGAGAACGAAGAAAGCGATGGAGATTTAAACCATTTCTACCGACCGTCCTCATGGGTAATGTGAGATCGCTAGCTAACAAAACGGACGAGCTCGAGATGCTAACAAGGTCTCAGAAAGAATACAGAGAGTGCAGTATTATGTGCTTCACCGAGACATGGCTGCATGAACACATCCCTGACTGTAATGTGTCTGTACCGGGCTTTAAAACGGTCCGTGCAGACCGCAGTAGACAACACAGCGGAAAGCTAAAGGGTGGTGGAATTGCAGTGCTGGTTAACCAGCGTTGGTGTCATCCTGGACATGTTACTGTCAAGGAGAAGATATGCACAAGAGGGATGGAACTGTTAGCTGTGAGCTTCCGTCCATATTATTTACCCAGAGAGTTTACCTGTGTTATTCTGGTAGCGGTTTATATAATACCTGGTACCGCACCAGACACAGCCTGTGATGTCATCAGCTCCGTCGTTGCTCGGCTACAAACACAGCATCCAAACTCATTCATGGTGATCTCCGGAGACTTCAACAACATCTCCCTCTTTGCAACTCTACCAACATTCCAGGAGTTTGTCAGCTGCTCCACCAGAGAAAAATAGATGTTGGACTTATTTTATGCAAATATGAATAATGGATCCAGTTGTTCTGCCCCACCTCCTTTAGGAAGATCTGACCATAATCTGGTTCTTCTCACCTCCACCTACAAGCCCATCGTTCAGCAGCAACCAGTCATCACAAAGACTATCAAAATCTGGTCTGCTGAAGCTGAAGATGCTCTTAGAGGAGGCTTTGAGGCTACAGACTGGAACGTCCTCTGTGAACCTCATGGAGACGACATCAACGCCATGACTGAGTGTGTGACAGATTACATAAACTTCTGTGTGGACAGCATCGTCCCAACAAGAGCAGTGAGGTGCTTCCCCAATAACAAACCCTGGATCACCAGTGACCTGAAAAAGCTGCTGAACATCAAAAAGAAAGCCTTCAGGGATGGAGACAGGGAGTTATTGAGGGCAACACAAAAACAACTTAAAACACAAACTAAGAAGTGCAAGGAGGACTACAGGAAGAAGTTAGAAAGTCAGCTCCAGCAGAATAACCTGAGGGATGTGTGGTCTGGAATGAAGAAGATCACCAGCTTCAAGTTAAAGGGGGACCAGCCTGATGGAGGTCTGGACAGAGCTAATGAGCTGAACATATTCTTCAACAGGTTCAGTTCACCCCCTACCTCCAGCCCAACAGACCACACACCCTCCATAAGCCCACTGCTTTCCTGTCACGCCTCCAATCTGTCACCCTGCAGCTCAGTCATGGACCAGAACACAGCTTCATCTCCCTCCACATCAGGACATCCTGAGACCTCCACCTTGTTTGTCTCCTGCAATCAGGTTAAGAAGCAACTTGAGAAACTGAACCAGAACAAGGCTGCAGGTCCAGATGGTGTCAGTCCCAGAGTTCTCAAGACCTGCTCAGAACAACTATGTCCGATTCTCCAGCACCTTTTCAACACCAGTCTGAGACAAAATAGAGTCCCAGTGCTGTGGAAAACCTCCTGCCTTGTTCCAGTGCCTAAAAAAACACAACCAGCTGAACCAAGTGACTACAGACCAGTTGCCCTGACATCTCACATCATGAAAGTCCTGGAGAGACTCTTACTGGCTCACCTCAACAAGCAAGTAAACACCTTTCAGGACCCATTCCAGTATGCATATCGTAATGGACTTGGGGTTGAAGATGCCATCATATACCTGCTCCAGAGAGCACACTCTCATCTGGACCATTCAGGCAGCACTCTGAGGGTCATGTTCTTTCATTTCTCAGTGCTTTTAATACCATTCAGCCTGCTTTGTTATGTGAGAAGCTCCATAAATTCCAGGTGGATACCTCCACAACCACCTGGATCTATGACTACCTCACATACAGACCCCAGTTTGTGAGACTGAAAGGTTGTGTGTCTGAGATGGAGGTCAGCAGCACTGGTGCACCACAAGGAACTGTACTCTGGCCATTCCTCTTCACTCTGTACACCTCAGACTTCCAGTACAACTCTGAGTCCTGTCATCTGCAGAAATACTCTGATGACTCTGCAGTTGTGGGGTGTATCAGGGATGGACAAGAAGCAGAGTACAGAGAACTGGTCAGTCAGTTTGTTAAATGGTGCGGTGACAATCATCTCATATTAAATAGCAGCAAAACAAAAGAGATGATTGTTGACTGGTGTTTGTTATGGACAATCCATGGCGAGCACAGAAGTCCAACAACAAAACACCATTTGGGTTCCCTGTCATTGCCCACGTGAGCATTGAAGTCCCCCAGCAGAACAATGGAGTCCCCAGAAGGAGCACCCTCTAGCACTCCCTCCAAGGACTCCAGAAAGGGTGGGTACTCTGAACTGCTGTTCGGTGCATAAGCACAGACAAGAGTCAGAACCCGTCCCCCCACCCAAAGGCGCATGGAAACTACCCTTTCATCCATCAAGGTAAACCCCAACGTACAGGCACCAAGCCTCCCACCATGAGCAACTCCAGAGTGGAAGTCCAGCCCCTTTTGAGGGTACTGGTTCCAGAGCCCAAGCCATGTGTTTAGGTGAGTCCAACTATATCTAGCCGGAACCGCTCAACCTCATGCACAAGTTTAGGCTCTTTCCCCACCTCCCCCAGAGATGGCATTCTACATCCTTAGAGCCAGTTTCTGCAGCTGGGGATTAGACTGCCAGGGCCCCTGCCTCTTGCTACTGCCCAGCTCACAGTGCACCTGACCCCTACGGCTCCCCCTGCAGATGGTGAGCCCATGGGAGGTGGGGCCCATGTAACCCTTTTAGACTGAGCCCGAACAGGGCCCACAGGCAAAGGGCCGGCCACCAGACGCTCACTCTCATGCCCCACCCCCAGGCCTGGCTCCAGAGGGGGGCCCCGGGAACATTTATGCCCATGGTTGTAGTGGGGTTCAAAGGGGTCTTTGAACATACTGAACACAATAATAATTACTATTTATTCTTCATATCACCTGTCCAGATCTCATATTTACCAGTGATTTTAGTCACTTTTATGAGTTGGTTCCAATGAGACCATGTTGTGAACAGTACGCAAGACTGAATGATGCTTTCATATAGTTGCAGTATTAAGCGTGGAGCCTGAAGACCATTCATGTTTCCACATGAATCACAGTCTTTAGCTTCATACGCATATTGTCTAAACCGATTGTTCTCAACCTGGGATCTGGGACCCCCCAGGGGTCCCCCAATGAGCACAGAGGCTCCCTGAGACTTTGAACATCCAGAACCGATGTGCTTAATGGGCAAAAATTATATTAAGGAATAAAATCATGGCTATGTGTTATTAATTTACTAGGGCTCAGCCAGAATATATAACCCCTAACCCATAAAACCGAGCAAGGGTCGAGCATGGGGTGCATGAAGGGGGACCTCAAAAACTGGTTGGGAACCACTGTTCTAAACAAGAGGGCAGTTTGTTTGGGTCATATACACTGTCCATAAAAATAAATGAATGATGCACTCTAATATTTGTGTGATGGCTCTGTCTTCAGTTACACATGTTGCTAACTGGCATCACACTTAGTCATACTTATATCTGTTTTTCTTTGTTAGGGTTTAATTTACAGACCAACGTGATTTTGTTTGACATTAATTAATTATTAAAGCATTGCGTAACACATGAGGAAATACAAACAATGATTCTCTCATTAGATGCACAGAAGGCATTTGACGGTTAACTGCTCATTCCTTTTTGCAACTTTACATAAATTTAGATTTGAATGTTTGTGGGTTTGAGCCCTGATGCATTACCATAATAAATTAGGTTG
Organism: Telmatherina bonti; assembly: GCF_933228915.1. Taxonomy (NCBI): domain Eukaryota; kingdom Metazoa; phylum Chordata; class Actinopteri; order Atheriniformes; family Telmatherinidae; genus Telmatherina; species Telmatherina bonti. The sequence goes on along the minus strand of NC_136628.1, from coordinate 2,847,620 downwards.
CATACTTGTGCTGCCTCTCTAAATGGTTATGCAATTGCATATCAATCATTCGCCATAAAAGGGAATTTAAATTTGCTGTTCTGCAAGAAGAGCGATTTTCTAGTTATTATTATGATATATTATCCTACCAAATTTTGCCGTGCTACTACTCCTGCACCGTTCAAGTCACTTCAACCATTCACATCTTAAACTGTGCAGCTCCTTTAGGACATGTGTGCTACGATTTTCTTTTTATTTTAAATCTTTGTAGTTTTTTATTTTATTTAGCATTTTGTAAAAAATAAATTCAGCCTTGTGATTGGATGAAAATCCTTCAAAACAAATCCAGATTGGACGTTGAAAAAATTCAGCTCGGTGATTGGTCAGTTTTTGCATAATGAGCTGAAAACAGCTTCAACGGGGGTTCGGAGCTCTGCACCGGTTTGCAGTGTTCCATTTGTCTCGGTCCCGGCCTCCCATTGTCTTTCTTGCAAAATGTTTGAAACGCTACTCCTCCGACACCTTTAGTCTCACTTCAACCATTCCAGTATCAAACTCTTCAGGTCATTCAGTTGATTTATGCTACGACTTTTGGTCTTTGTAACATATAAACTTTTTATATTATTTAAGTTCTGGTCAATGTATTGGCAAAACAGAAAATGCAGCTCACTGACTGGTCCATTTTGGGCACCGGTACACAGGTACACATTGGTATACAAGGGATGGGTTCAAATCCAGCATCAAACACTGTGCATTATGATGATATGCCAGATGTTGCACATCAAGTACTGCATACTGTTCCATCAAAGTGCTTAGATTTAGCTGCAAGCTTGCATTTAAATGTGGATTGTCTGCACACAACATATATCATGATATATGTAAGACGGCTAGACATAGCCATGTCTAGCCATCTTACACGTCTGCCCCTCCCTGAGCCGTCACCTTATCGTGGTGGAGGGGTTTGTGCGTCCCGAAGATCCTAGCAGCTATGTTGTCGGGGGCTTTATGCCCATGGCAAACAGGTGTCTAGGGGAGGGACCAGACCAAGCACGGCTCATCGACCTCTACGATGACGACCAACCTGGGCAAGAATGTTCCCTTGCCCGGACGCGGGTTACCGGGACCCCCCTCTGGAGCCAGGCCTGGAGGTGGGGTACGAGAGCGAGCGTCTGGTGGACGGGCCTTCGCCCATGGGGCCCGGTTGGGCTCAGCCCGAAAGGGTTACATGGGCCCCACCTCCCGTGGGCTCACCATCTGCGGGAGGAGCCGTAGGGGTCGGGTGCAGTGTGAGCTGGGCGGCAGAAAGGGGCGGGGACCCTGGCGGTCCGATCCCCAGCTGCAGAAGCTGGCTCTAGGGACGTGGACCGTCACCTCTCTGGTGGGGAAGGAGCCTGAGCTTGTGCGCAAGGTTGAGCGGTTCCGGCTAGATATAGTTGGACTCACCTTGACGCATGGCTTGGGCTCTGGAACCAGAACCCTCGAAAGGGGCTGGACTTTCTTCCACCCTGGAGTTGCTCATGGTGGGAGGCGCCGAGCAGGTGTGGGCATTCTCATCAGCCCCCAGCTTGGTGCCTGCACGTTGGGGTTTACCTTGATGGATGAAAGGGTAGTTTCCCTCCGCCTCCGGGTGGGGGGACGGGTCCTGACTGTGTTCTGTGCTTATGCACCGAACAGCAGTTCAGAGTACCCACCCTTTCTGGAGTCCTTGGAGGGAGTGCTGGAGGGTGCTCCTTCTGGGGACTCCATTGTTCTGCTGGGGGACTTCAATGCTCACGTGGGCAATGACAGGGAACCCAAATGGTGTTTTGTTATTGGACTTCTTTGCTCGTCATGGATTGTCCATAACGAACACCATGTTCCAACATAAGAGTGTCCATATGTACACCTGGCATCAGGATTCCCTGGGCCGCAGTTCGATGATCGATTTTGTAGTCGTATTGTCGGACCTGCGGCCACTTGCCTTGGACACTCGGGTGAAGAGGGGGGCGGAGCTGTCAACTGATCACCACCTGGTGGTGAGTTGGCTCAGGTGGTGGGGGAGGAAGCCGGTCAGATCTGGCAGGCCCAAACGTGTTGTGAGGGTCTGCTGGGAACGTCTGGCTGAGTCCCCCGTCAGAGCAAGCTTCAACTCCCACCTTCAGCAGAGCTTCAAACATGTCCCGAGTGAGGCGGGGGACATTGAGTCCAAATGGGCTGTGTTCCGTGCCTCTATTGCTGAGGCGGCCGGCCGGAGCTGTGGCCGTAAGGTCGTTGGTGCCTGTCGTGGCGGTAATCCCAGGACTCGTTGGTGGACACCAGCAGTGAGGGATGCTGTCAAGCTGAAGAAGGAGTCCTATTGGGCCTTCTTGGCCTGTGGGACTCTGGAGGCAGCTGATGGGTACCGGCGGGCTAAGCGGCATGCGGCTTCGACTGTTGCCGAGGCAAAGACTCGGACATGGGAGGAGTTTGGCGAGGCCATGGAGAAAGACTTCCGGACGGCTTCGAGGAGATTCTGGTCCACCATCCGGCGGCTCAGGAGGGGGAAGCAGTGCTCCATCAATACTGTGTACAGTGGAGGTGGGGAGCTGCTGACCTCAACTCGGGACGTAGTGGGTCGGTGGAAGGAATACTTCGAAGACCTCCTCAATCCTACCAACACGTCTTCCGATGAGGAAGCAGAGCTGGCGGACTCAGGGGTGGACTCTCCTATCTCTGGGGCTGAAGTCGCTGAGGTGGTCAAAAAGCTCCTTGGCGGCAAGGCCCCGGGGGTGGACAAGATCCGCCCGGAGTTTCTTAAGGCTCTGGATGCTGTGGGGCTGTCCTGGCTGACACGCCTCTGCAGCATCGCGTGGACATCAGGGACAGTGCCGCTGGATTGGCAGACTGGGGTGGTGGTCCCCCTTTTTAAGAAGGGGGACCGGAGGGTGTGTTCCAATTACAGGGGAATCACACTCCTCAGCCTTCCTGGTAAGGTCTATTCAGGGGTCCTGGAGAGGAGGGTCCGCCGGATAGTCGAATCCCGGATTGAGGAGGAGCAGTGTGGTTTTCGTCCTGGTCGCGGAACAGTGGACCAGCTCTATACCCTCTTTGGGGTCCTGGAGGGGGCATGGGAGTTTGCCCAACCAGTCTACATGTGCTTTGTGGACCTGGAGAAGGCGTTCGACCGTGTCCCCCGGGGGCTCCTGTGGGGGGTACTCCGGGAGTATGGGGTACCGGACCCCCTTGTACGAGCTATCCAGTCCCTGTACGACAGGTGTCAGAGCTTGGTCCACATTGCCGGTAGTAAGTTGGATTCATTTCCGGTGAGGGTTGGACTCCGCCAAGGCTGCCCTTTATCACCGATTCTGTTCATAACTTATATGGACAGAATTTCTAGGCGCAGCCGAGGTTTTGAGGGGATCCGGCTTGGTGGCCTCAGGATTGGGTCCCTGCTTTTTGTAGATGACGTGGTCCTGTTGGCTTCATCTGGTCGTGATCTCCAGCTCTCGCTTGAGCGATTCGCGGCCGAGTGTGAAGCGGCTGGGATGAGAATCAGCACCTCCAAATCTGAGACCATGGTCCTCAGCCGGAATAGGGTGGATTGCCCTCTCCGGGTCGGGAGTCAGGTCCTTCCTCAAGTGGAGGAGTTTAAATATCTCGGGGTCTTGTTCACGAGTGAGGGAAGGATGGAGCGCGAGATCGACAGACAGATCGGTGCGGCGTCTGCAGTAATGCGGACTCTGCGCCGGTCTGTTGTGGTGAAGAAGGAGCTGAGCCAGAAGGTGAAGCTCTCCATTTATCAGTCGATCTACGTTCCTACCCTCACCTATGGTCATGAGCTGTGGGTCGTGACCGAAAGAACGAGATCTCGTATACAGGCGGCTGAAATGGGTTTCCTCTGCAGGGTGGCCGGGCTCTCCCTTAGAGATAGGGTGAGGAGCTCGGTCATCCGGGAGGGGCTCAGAGTAGAGCCGCTGCTCCTCCGCATCGAGAGGAACCAGTTGAGGTGGCTCGGGCATCTGGTTAGGATGCCTCCTGGACGCCTCCCTGGTGAGGTGTTCCAGGCACGTCCCTCTGGGAGGAGGGGGGAAGACCCAGGACACGCTGGAGGGATTATATCGCTCAGCTGGCCTGGGAACGCCTCGGGATCCCCCCCCCGCAGAGTTGGCAAATGTGGCTGGGGAGAGGGAAGTCTGGGCTTCCCTGCTTAGGCTGCTGCCCCCGCGACCCGACCCCGGATAAGCGGCAGAAGATGGATGGATGGATGGATGGCTAGACATAGGGGAGGCAAATAATTGATAAATACTAAATATCATTATTGTGTTACGGTGTAACAGCAAAGGGTCACTTACCACTTTTCACATTTCTGATGATGGTAAAATGCTGACTGAAACATCTTTTCCACAGTGATTGTAAAAGCTTGTCTTTCCTTCCACAGACATGCTGTTTTTTTAAAACAGCAAGCAATAAAAAAATTAAATGACTCCAAGCAAATCTGCTGAAGAAATCCTGAATTTCCTGAATTATCTAAAGCAGTGTTTTTCAACCACTGTGCTGTGGCACACGAGTGTGCCAGAGATTAATAGGTGTGCCCTGAGAATTTACCCAATTTAACCCAACCTAACCTGAGCAACTTCATCTAAACAGGTCCCAGTGAAGGACAATAAAATTCATTTTTTTTGTGTTCATCTGATTTCTATTCAAGAGGTTTTGACAAGATGGACTTTATATTAATTATATGGACTTTTATTTTATTTTATTTTTTTTAAATTGCTTAAACTTTTAAATATTGTGGTAAAATATAGTTATATTTATCTAAGAAATGAAAATATAACTACAAAATTTCAAGTAAAAATCGGCACAAAGAAAAGTATTATGCACTTTTGCTCTTCCCATAAAACATGCTTGTTGGAATGGAGGCTATTTTTCTTGAAGAGAGAAATTTCACAAAGCCCCACCCCCACAAATGAGGTACTATTTAAAAGCACTAAATGTCCTCTTTAAAGACCAAAAGGTGTTAGATCAGTAGCATTCAGGGAGATGAAAATATTTAGGTTTACAAAGGTCGTCAATAGAGGACAAATTTGAACTACTAGTCGTCAGGAGGATATGGCTACAGGCCACATACACATCCTGACCCCAGATATGACTCGTATACTGGCATTAGAAATCAACAGATTTGACTTGAGTAGAATCTGAAGATATCCAGACTACAGATATTATTTGTGTTCGGACTGCAAATATGGCTACAGGCTACATATACAGAATCTTGACCCAAGATATGATGGATACATCAACATTAGAAATCACCAGATTTGCCTTGAGTAGAATCTTGAAATATCCTGCTCGGATATCTCTTGTGTATGGATACTGTCCGAATATGGGCCTTGACCAGTATCCCATATCCAGGGAAAATCTGAACTACAGATTCTGCTAGTATCAAAGTGGTCCCAAACAAGGAGTTGATATGCTCCTGACATGGCATCGGAAACTGTCGTGGTCGGAGAGTATCCAGGACAGATATCACCATGCTTGAAGCATATCTGAGGATATACAGGCAAAGATATCTCTGGATTCTGGGAGTTTTCGCACAGACCAAACTATGTACAACATTAGGGGGAAATTGCAGTTTTCTTTTGTTAATTTAGCCAGGTGTTTGTATGTTACCCCTTTTTCTTTGTTGTTTGGGCTGATCCGCCACTATTTAAGTCTCCCCCTGTGTTTCCTTGGTAGGTCAGTTTGTTTCAGTCAGTCACTTTTGTTACCAGCTATTTGAGTATAGTTTTGTATTGTTGACCTCTATTATGGGCCAGATGATTATTTATGTTAAAATGTTCTCTTTGTTGGGTTAAAATGAAGAATAAAAGAGTGCCTGCTTTTCGCTCACTGCTCGACCCATCACAATTTGGTTGGACCTCTCTTATCTCTGATTTCAGAAGCGTTCTCTGTGACTTTATCTTAACATGCTTCTGCAGTCACAACATTTATTTTCGCCCAGGGTTGCATTGATTTTACTCCAAGATCTGTTAGTGATGATGGAGGAGTCGGCCTTCTAGCACCTAGCAATGGGTCTCTGTGGGGTTCAGGCCTGAACTATGTGTGTTGGTTCTTCCATGTGTGAAAATTATGTCTGGGGCTTCTTGAATCACTGTCACAATCTGAGCACCATGAATCTTGGCATCTTGGAATATGGCTGTGCCATCAGTGAAGGTGGAATAACCATTCATCCAGGGTGTCAGCTGATCTCATTCTTTGAACCCATTATGTTGCTCAGCCTATAGACCCGAACCTAGACCTGAACAGGTGCAGCGACCACAGATCACAGACTGCTACGAAAGGCTTATACAGTAGACACCAGACGTAATGTCTTCATCTATTCATCTGCCTCTCTTCTTTCCCCGATGGCCCCGGATGGAACAGGGTCAACCTAGACGCATCAGAGCACATTGCTTTCTTCCAGTTCCAGACTCCAGTCTTCATGCTCCCTCGCAAACTGAGGCCTTTTTCGAAGGATAGCCTCAACTTTTTTATCCTTATATTTTGTTAGCATCTGTTAGCTCTCTGGCATAGCTAGAGCCAGCTCTGAACAGAGTGAGAGCAGGGACAGCCAATCACATTTGCAAGAAACAAAACACCAGAGCCAATCATATCAGTTGCTGTGGGTTAAAAGGCAGGACTTAACCCTTTAAAGTCTGATCCATGAAAAAATGGTGAGAATACTGCCTCATTAACAAAACGCAACAAAAAAAAAAACAAAAAAAAAAAAAAAACAAATTTTCTGAGATGTTTTGCATCACCATAAAGTGATGCAAGATGTCTCAGAAACTCTGGATTTGCTGGACATTGAATGAGGCATGTTCTTCCCATCCCTACTCAAATCTACATTTAAGGAGGATGAACACAGATGTCATCCAGGAGATGTGGGACTGTTCCCGGTATAATGTCGGTTTTCAGCTATTTGTATCCAGGGTGTTGCTTTGCCTGCCTGTCTGTCTATCTGTAAGCAACAAAACTCAAAAGTTAAGAACAGATTTTGATGAAATTGTCAGGTAATCTGATTACTAAAATAAAGAACGAGTAATAATATTTTGGGGGTGATCCAGATCTGTCTGCATCCAGGAATTTTATAAAGGATTCTTTCACTGCGAACAGGAATAATTGTACCATTAGAGCAACCAACCCAAAGATAATGACCAATTGGTGGTTTCTTTTCTCTTCCTTTCTCCTTTACTGAGCTGCATCTTTTTGATAAAGACTTTTTGCCACCTGAATAAAATGTTTCAGTGTGTTTTTAATCACTCGGAGAGCTTTGGATGGGAGTTATTTAGTCTTTACAAGGAGGTTTTTGGTTTGGCTCATCTAATGTGTGCTGAAGTCTGATAATCTGCCGTTTACTCACTTTACTGCATCTTCATTGACTTCTTGCTGAATCAGAAAGGATTTAATTCAGTTATTTTATGCACATTTTGTATAATCCCTACTTCATACGTCAAGCAGAAGCTGCTCCTTCAGGCGGCAATCTCTTCTCACATTCCTGGGAACCTTTGCATCCAGAGTACTTTCATTTAGGGATGGTGAAAGCGAGGCCTCGTGAAACATCATGTGAAACCTTACACGGCTGCCTGACAGTGACGCGTTGTGTCAAAACATTTCATATGGTCAAAGAGCTCCATCTGTTGGGTGGAGTGTGTTATGCATCAGAGGGAAAGCCTTTAGGCGGTTCCCAACGTCTGTCATCTGTTCAATAAACAATGTGTCATCTGTATTGTCTCCTTGTTGTCTATCACACATTCATAGAAATAATAAAATGAGGCTGTTATGTGACAGTGTAATTAAAAAGATAACTTGTATTTAATTGAACAAATCTATAACAACAGTAGCACTTGCTATGAAGTTTGTTGTCACTGAAAACAGATGAAAGGAGTGCTTGTGCAACGCTGATCATGTTACTGGTTTCATACAGCTGAACTCACAGAATGTGAGAATCCTTTTTTCTATCAACACGGAGGCTGGTCTAGCGCTTACCTTCCTTTCCTTCGATCTCCTGGGACATCTTAATACTCAGTTTCTCTTGCTGGCTCACAGATAGAGGTGCCGGGACAAATTTAAATACATCCAGAGACAACTTTATGTGTTATTGCCTTTCAGAGGAAATTCCCTGGTATTGCAAACCTTGAAATTTCAAAATGGAAGACCTGTTAACGTTTTGCCACTTCATCATCATCATATACCACTTTTAAAATCAGTCATGAAGTCAGCACACAGCAGCATTCCCCTCCAGTGTAGGAGGAAACCATGGCCATGTCAGGATCCAGTTCCTGGGTGCCTTGTCTGCCCCTCCCTTGTGTGCAATCTCCTCCTCCCAGCTTCATTATTGCCTCTTATGTTTCACCTGTGTTCTCTCCCTTGTGAGTATTTAGTTGCCTGGCTGTTTCTGTTTCTTTGCCAGATCGTTTTGTGTCCTTACCTCGCGATCCAGGCCTTTTCTCTGACGTTGTTCTCCAGATACCTTGTTTTGTCCTGAACCTTGGGTTTCTTTTTTCTTTTTTTTTCTTTTTTTTATTAAAGAACTGTTGGAGCTAACTTCCTGTCCACCTCCAGACCCGACAGGCCGCTACATCCCAGTTTCCTGCTATCAGAGCATCATTTGGAATTGAATGGGCTCAGAACTATTTCCAACAAAAATACAATCCAATGGTCTTTTCCACTTTATTACTTCCTACACATTGTGCCCTCTTTCATGCTTTTCTTTCCTCTATATTTAATTCTCTTTTTCTCTGGACTGTTAGCTCAGCGTGATGAAGTCGTTAGCACGCTGTCAGAGGAAAGCAGTACTGACAGGCTCAATGTGGATGATACACCTTTAAAGCTTCAGCAGCCTCCTTGCATTAATCCTAAAAACACATCTACTGAACAGCCTCCAACACGTTTCAGGCTGCAGATGTGTTTCTGGAGAAGCCTCTGGAAGAAGACCAGGTGTAATCAGGTCCTGTAATCACTGACCCTGCTGATGATTTCTACATGTGTGTTTTAATTTGATAACATGGTTTATTGTGGTTCATATGGTTGATTCAAGTTTTGACCAAAATCTCTAAGGTAAATAGTTACCCTGATCATGGTTGTCTTTATGTCCTTGGAAAGAACTGAAGGTTGCATGTGGGTCATCTCAATGTTCCACGCTGTGCTCTAAACTAGCTATAATGTACAGAAATGGCAAGAATGTTAAGATGGCAAGATTTTAAAGTTCTTTCTTTACTGATGACACCAGTTTATTCTGCTATAAGAAAAGTTAAAAAAAAAATAAAAAAAAAATAAAAAAACTGAGTACAGCAGAATAAAACCTGAAAGTCAAAAACAGACTTCACGAAAAATAGCCTTTATGACTGATGATTTTATATATATATATATATATATATATATATATATATATATATAATATATATATATATATATATATATATATATGTATATTATACGTGTGTGTGTCAGGTGGAACAACTGGAGAAGGGGTTCAACCGTAGTGGAGTTCTACTGTACAACTGGTGTCAGAGCTTGGACCACATTGTTTGTAGGATAGAGTTGGGTGGCGTCAAGTTCAAAAGATGTAAATATTTAAACAAAAAAGATAAATAAGTAAATAAATAGATAAAATGTATCAGTTTGAACATGAAATAAAATATGGCTGTAATGCTGATGTTTCTGTGTCAGAAGTAAAGTGAAGGTAGATTCTCAAGCTCATGCACACTTAGAGCCATTTTGTGTTCAAGTATATTACATGAATTCAGACTGAGGTTGTGTTTGGACCGCAGAACTGCAGGGAGATTGTGTCTCGCTATGGGATGGCTGGAGTTATTAGTAGATATAATCCATGACATCAAGTTAAAACCAAGAAAGACAATGAAATACTTCCCTTCTCACACACAACTTAGATCTGCTGGATCTTATAGATCTCTAGGTTCCAAACAGAGCTTCTCACTCAACTGCAGGTCTGGTTCCAAGAGGTTCTAACATCAGTAATCAGACCCTTTCTGTGGAACCAGATCCCAGTTCTGTTTCAGGACGTGGAGACCTTCTCTAGCTTTAAGACCAGGCTTCACACATTCCTTTAATGGCTACTGACTAAAAGATACGTTTCAATTACTGATCAGTTTTGTTTGATCTTACTCCAGTTTGTACACAAGTGCACATTTTTTCTTTTGTTTTTTTGGTATAATTGAATTTGAGTTTGTTTCTGTTGGGAATTTCAGTTTTTTAATATTTTCAGTTCATATTATGATAATCTTTTATTAATCTTACATTGATGTTCTTCGTTAATCTTCATGTACAAGTTAAAAGTTTTCCTCTGTGTGCTGTTTGGATAAACAGGAAATTCCAGTGACATGCAAGGTCAGAGTGGTCTGACCAAACTTGTTAAACGTTTGGTTCCTATCAGGATGGTATCTTTAAGAAGAGTACACATATGCATTGGACTTTTGAACCAAGCAAACACCCCCACACACACACTGAATTGTATCAACTTGTGGTCACGTGGTCTCTTTCAATAAATGGCTTGGGGGTTTTTTGAAGCTCAGGCTTCTGAGATGAGCCTCCTTGCAAGTTAAACAAGATCGTCTCGTCTGACTTCCTTCTTATTTAATGATAATTATGTTAAGATGTTAATGGTTTCAAATTAACAGTTTCAAATATGCCATGGATTTTATTTTATACATTTAGTCTTCAATCAGTCAACAACTTTATTTATATATCACATTTTATAACATAAAGTTTCCAAAGTGCTGCACACAATGTCAGTATACCACATCAGGTCAAATAAAATCACATCATTAAAAAATTAAACTAAAATATGAACAAAGGAAGACACAGAACCAAACAAGTCATGCAGGAATAAAAGTGCTTCTTAAGACGAGACTTAAAAACCTCCAGGGGGGTTGTGCTGACGTGGGGGGTGCAGGGAGTGCCAGAGTCTGGGGCCAACCACAGAATACCTGTCCCCTGGCTTTAAGGCTCGTCATAGGCACCACAAGTAAAAACCTGCCCTCAGTGCCTGAGTATTAAATGTTGATGAGGTGTGTGATGTCTGGGGGGGTCGAGTCCACATAACACCTTAAAACCAAATGATAAAATCTTGAAATCAAGCCTGAAATGAACATGGAGCCAGTGTGAAGACACAAAGGTTGGAGTCGTGATCATTTGGTCCCTGATAAAAGTCGTGGAGCATTCTGAACTAACTGCAGTCGGGACACTTTTTGGACTGATGGAGGCAAAAAGCGCATTGCAGTGGGTCAAAAGAGCTTGAAATAAATCCAATCCGACTTTATAAACTACTTTTAAAACAACACTTTCTGGATTTTGTTTGAAGGTTGCAGTTATTATAAAATGGTCAAATGTGGATTTAATAACAGGTTGGTTTTAATTGGATTTTAACTGGATTTAATTCAGTTATAAAGCTACTGCAAGTTTACTTTGTTGTTAATTGGAGTTTCAAATGGAGAATATTTACTTGGAGTATACTTAATATCTGTGTGTGTATTATAAAGGTCTTTATAAAGGTCGCTGCAAAATGCTGCAGCGAGGGTTCTGATGAGGACTAGCAGGAGAGATCATATTTCACCAGTTTTAGCCTCTCTACACTGGCTCCCTGTTAAATCCAGGATAAAGTTTCAAATTCTTCTCCTTACATATAAAGCTCTCCATGACCAAGCTCCATTGTACATAAAAGATCTTATAGTTCCATATATTCCAAATGGAGCACTTCGCTTTCAGACTGCAGGTTTACTGGTGGTTCCCAGAGTCTCAAAGAGTACTATGGGAGGAAGGGCCTTTAGCTATCAGGCTCCTCTCTTATGGAACCAGCTCCCACCGTGGGTTCGGGAGGCAGACTCCCTCCACACCTTTAAGATGGAGCTGAAAACCTTCCTTTTCCATGATTCTTATAGTTAGGATATGAGCATCTCCTGAGTTGGAGTCTGCATGTACGGGACCCAACTGTCCAGGTTCTGCTAGGTTATGCTTTAGTCAGCTAAACTGACAACTCAGGGTTGGGACCAGGAGGCATAATTATAGTCCTACACACTTTTCTGCAGCTTCCCACCTGCCGCCGCCCACCCAAAACCCCATTCCGACCTTATACAACTCCCCAGCAGTAAGAATTAAACAACACAAAAACACTTCTGGGGTTAATCGTGAAAACCTCATAAAAATAAAAACAATGGATCTAATAAAATCTGAAAATAAGACAATAAAGTGTGGCCTACTGAATATCAGATCCCTCCCAAATAAGTCTTTATTAGTCAATGACTTGATAGGTGATCACCACATTGATTTATTCTGTCTTACGGAAACCTGGTTACAGCAAGAGGATTATGTTAGTATTAATGAAGCTACGCCAGCTAACTATTAAAACTTTCACATTCCTAGAACTACAGGCAGAGGAGGAGGTGTTGCAGCTATTTTTAAGTCAGAATTATTAATTAATCCTAAGCACAAAACTAACTATAAATCCTTTGAATTCCTGACATTAAATTTATCTCATCCAAAATGGAATTCAGAGAAACCGCTGCTTTTAGCATTAGTGTATCGCCCACCTGGACCTTACTCCGATTTTCTGACCGAATTCTCTGATCTCTTGTCTGAGTTAGTGCTGACTACTGATAAAGTCATTGTACTAGGTGATTTTAATATTCATGTTGACCATGAAAAAGATAGCTTTAACATTTCCTTTAGTTCTATTCTAAACTCGATTGGGTTTTCACAAAATGTCCATGGAGCCACTCACTCTCATGGTCACACTCTTGATCTGGTTCTAACATCTGGTATTGAGACTGATAAGCTCAAAGTTTTTCCTCAAAACCCTGTCTTGTCCGATCACTTCTTATTAACCTTTGAATTCACTTTATTTGATTACTCACTTACCAAAAATAAATTCTACTATAGTAGATGTTTATCAGACAATAATATTACAAAATTTAAACAATCAAATCAATTTTTCCCCTCTACCATGTGTCAGCATGACTGAGAGTCCCCCTTTAAGCTTTACTCCTGCTCAGATTGATCAACATGCTGATACTATAACAGCTTCAATGCGTACAACCTTGGATAATGTTGCTCCCCTAAAGAAGAAGAAATTAGGTAAGATTATGAAGGCTCCCTGGTTTAATTCCCAGCTTCGAGCTCTAAAACAGGCGTCAAGGCGTTTGGAAAACAGATGGCGTTCATCAGGACTAGAGGGGTCTCGCTTAACCTGGAAAGAGAGTTTAATTGTATACAAAAAAGCCTTACGTACGGCGAGAACAGCTTATTATTCATCATTGATAGAGGAAAACAAAAACAACCCTCAGTTTCTTTTCAGCACTGTAGCTAGGCTTACTAGGAGCCGGAGCGCTGTGGAGCCATGTATTCCTTTCTCACTTAGCTGGGATGATTTCATGTATTTTTCAGGAATAAAATTGACACTATTAGAGATCAAATCCACAATATTCTTCCTTCTACCTATAATGTTGAGCCTGTTGTGGTCTCCTGACTTGTGTCTAAATAGTTTCTGTCCTGTCCAACCCTCTGAATTAACTAAAATAATAGCTTCATCTAAACCATCCACCTGTATCTTAGACCCTCTCCCAACGAGCCTCTTTAAGGACATTTTCCCTTTAATTAATACATCACTACTACATCTTATCAATATGTCTTTAGTGACAGGATATGTACCACAATCATTTAAAACTGCTGTAATCAAGCCTTTACTTAAAAAGCAATCTCTGGATCCAGAGGTGATAGCAAATTATAGACCTATATCTAACCTCCCGTTTATGTCCAAAATTCTGGAGAAAATAGTTTCAGCTCAGCTACATGCCCACCTGAGCAGAAATAATTTATGCGAGGAGTTTCAGTCAGGATTTAGAGCTCATCATAGTACTGAGACAGCATTGGTGAAAGTTACTAATGACCTTCTTATGGCCTCAGACAAAGGACTTGTGTCCGTACTTATCTTGCTTGATCTTAGTGCTGCATTTGATACAGTCGATCATAACATTCTGTTACAGAGACTAGAACAGGTGATTGGAATTACAGGTACAGCGTTAAGCTGGTTTAAATCATATTTATCTGATAGACTTCAGTTTGTTCATGTAAATGACAAGTCCTCCTCACAAACTACAGTAAGTCATGGAGTTCCTCAAGGTTCTGTACTTGGACCAGTACTCTTCACGCTATATATGCTCCCTTTAGGCAAAATTATTAGACAGCATGGAATAAACTTTCATTGTTATGCAGATGATACTTAACTATACTTATCCTTTAAACCAGATGAAACAAATCAGCCTGATAGGCTACAAAATTGTCTCATAGACATAAAGACTTGGATGTCTAGAAATTTTCTCCTCTTAAACTCAGATAAGAATGAATTAATTCTCGTTGGATCTGAAAAACTCAGAGCTAAATTTTCCGGTTTTGTAATGAACCTGGATGGCATTACTTTAGCTTCCAGTGCTACAGTGAGAAACCTTGGAGTAATATTTGACCCTGACCTGTCCTTTGGTCCACATATTAAGCAGGTTACTAAAACAGCCTTCTTTCATTTACGTAATATAGCCAAAATTAGGGACATTCTGTCTCAGAGTGATGCAGAAAAACTGGTTCACGCTTTTGTTACTTCGAGACTAGATTACTGTAACTCTCTATTACTGGGCTGTCCTAAATATGCCCTGAAAAGCCTTCAGCTGATCCAGAATTCTGTAGCCAGAGTCCTGACCAGAACCAGCAGGAGAGATCATATTTCTCCAGTTTTAGCCTCTCTTCATTGGCTGCCTGTTGAATCTAGAATAGAATTTAAAATCCTTCTCCTTACATATAAAGCCCTCCACAACCAGGCACCACTATATATCAAAGACCTCATAGTTCCTTATATACCAAGCAGAGTACTTCGTTCGCAGACTGCAGGCTTACTTGTGGTTCCTAGAGTCTCAAAGAGCCGAGCAGGAGGCAGAGCCTTTGGTTATCAGGCCCCTCTCTTATGGAATAAGCTCCCAGTTAGTGTTAGGGAAGCAGACACCCTCCCCACCTTTAAGACTAGGCTGAAGACTTATCTTTTTGATAAGTCCTATAGCTAGGGATGGTTAGCATCCCTTAGTTATGCTGCTATAGGTTTAGACTGCTGAGGGACATTTCCTGATACACTGAGCTTCTTTCTCTTTATCTCTCTCTTTTATCTCCCCCCCCCCCCCCAATAACAGTGTTGCATCATTGACATGTATGTCTCCTGTCTCAGCAGGTCTCCCTGGCCGGGAGTAGCAGTTCCTGTTGTCTGTTGTCTTTCTGTCCTCTTCCCCCCACACAGCAGAGGCAGATGGCTGCCTGTCCTGAGCCGGGTTCTGCCGGAGGTTTCCTTCCTGTTAAAAGGGAGTTTTTTTCCTTCCCACTGTCGCCAGTGTGCTTGCTCAGGGTGGGAGATTGAGTTGGACTCAACTCAATCTGTTGGTTTCCTTATATAGGCTGTTATGAATTGGCCTTCATTATGTTTTCTTCTCTGTCTGTAAAGCGTCTTGAGATGGCATTGCCGTGATTTGACGCTATATAAATAAAGTTGAATTGAATTGCTCTTTGCTCTTATAGTTATGGGTAGTCTAGCCATCCATTACTTATGTAGCAATGGGGATGTTACCTGATGCACTGAGAAGTACCACACTCTATTTCTCTAATGTATTAATGTATAAATATATGCTAACTTTGTGTTGATTAAAAGTATTTAGCATTAATACAGCTAGACCGCTAGGGGGCTGTCATGTGTAAAGCCTACATATTTTAAGGTGTTAGAAAAAAGGCTGCAACGGGTAGTCTGGAAGTAGGGATTTTTCGAGAGTTCAATAAACGGCTTAAGCAGAGACCCACGTCTAATTTTTTATGTTTTAATCAAAACATAACATGGTACCAGGAGTTGGCCTGGGAAGACGGATATCATGGAAAGTGTGAGACCGCCGGATGCCGTCAACTGGAGTGGAAACGTGGACTGCGAGTGGCGAACTTTTAAGCAGCGATTTATGCTATACCTACAAGCTATCAGGCTAGATGGCAAGCCAGATGCACGGAAGATTGCACTGCTTCTTACCGTGGCGGGTCCACAAGCGGTGGAGGTATACAACACGTTTGTTTTCGCTACTGCAGAAGATAAGGAAAAGTTTGACGTGGTAGTAGGAAAGTTTGATGAACATTGCTCGCCTAAAAAGAATGAAACGTTCGAGGGGTATGTCTTTCGTTCACGGATATAACAACCTGCAGAGAGTTTTGATACGTTTCTGACGGACCTGAAGCTAAAAGCACGAACATGCAATTTTGGTCAGCTGCAGGAATCCATGATAAGAGACCAGACAGTCTTTGGTGTAAAGGATAAGAAAATCGGAGAGAGACTGTTAAGAGAGGCGGATTTAACGCTGGTTGGAGCAGTGAAAATATGCCATGCCAGTGAACTCGCCCTACAACATGCAAAAACTTTCAGCGGGTCAGCGCGGGACGCGGACGCGGAAGAGACAGCGGTGGCTGCGGTGACTACACGACACAAATATACAAGAGCACAAAACAAAGGATCGAAAGAGACAGAGACGTTTTATTGCAAAAGATGTGGAACCAAACATGCAAGACAACAATGTCCAGCATATGGTAAAATATGCAATAAGTGCAAGGGACAAAATCATTTTGCCAAGCAATGCTTTGCAAAGAAAAAGCAAAATCATAAAGACAAAGTACACACAGTGGAGGAAACTGCTCTCAGTGACACGTTTTTTGTGGGCATGGTCACACAACAGGACACACCCATGGAACAGGTGACAGTCAATGAGGTGGAGCAGGACAAATGGACAGAGACGCTACCAGTAAATGGAGCCCTGGTCACATTTAAAC
Source organism: Telmatherina bonti (assembly GCF_933228915.1). Taxonomy (NCBI): domain Eukaryota; kingdom Metazoa; phylum Chordata; class Actinopteri; order Atheriniformes; family Telmatherinidae; genus Telmatherina; species Telmatherina bonti. Next base: position 2,830,799 of record NC_136628.1, on the reverse strand, counting down.
TGGACACAGGAGCCAAAGCTAATCTGATTAACGAGCTGGATGTGGAAGCAATGAAGGTAAAGCCACACATTTACCAAAACAACAGTTCACTCCAAGCATATAATGGACAGCCAATCAATACCAAAGGTAAATGCAGACTTAAGGTACAAGTTAAAGGGAAATCTCACAACCTGATGTTTATTATTGTACCAGATGGGCATGAGTCATTATTAGGAGACAAAGCATGTGAGAGGCTAGGCCTAGTAAGACGGGTCTACAGCATAAATAGTTCGGAGCCTAAAAGTGTGAAAGCTATTGTTGACCAATATCCAGACATATTCAAAGGGTTTGGAGTCTTACCTTTCACCTACAAGATACAGCTGAAAGAAGGAGCTCAGCCTGTAGTTCATCCTCCACGTCGTGTTCCAGTAGCACTTAAGGACAAGTTAAAAGAGGAACTAGATAGGATGGAGTCACTAGAAGTGATCAGAAAAGTGGAGGAACCCACTGAATGGGTCAACTCGATGGTGTGCATTAGCAAACCAACAGGTGCTCTTCGAGTGTGCATGGATCCAAAATGCCAACATAAAAATAGAACACTATCAGATACCTACAACAAATGAAATAACAAGTGAAATGGCTGATGCAAGGTTTTTTCGTAAACTGGACGCATCACAAGGATTTTGGCAACTCAAGCTTCATGATGATAGTACAAAATACTGTACCTTCAACACGCCATTCGGACGGTACTGCTTCCTGAGAATGCCTTTCGGAATTTCTTCAGCTCCTGAGATTTTCCACAGGACCATGGAGCACATGATTGAAGGCATTGATGGAGTCAGAGTGTATGTGAATGACATCATTCTGTGGGGAGCCACCCTTGAGCAACACAATGAGAGACTCACCAAAGTGCTGCAAAGAGTCAGGCAGTATGGACTTAAACTGAACAGAACAAAATGTCAGTTCGGTGTGACTGAAATCACCTTTCTAGGAGATAAGCTGACAGCAGATGGCATCGAGCCGGACAAGGACAAAATACGTGCTATATTGGAGATGCCACATCCCGAGGACAAAAAGGGTGTTCTGAGAGTACTTGGGATGATCAACTTTATCGGAAAATTCATTCCTAACCTTTCTTCAAAAACAGTACACATAAGACAACTTTTACATGACAATTGTGAGTTTAAATGGAGCGACGGTCTGGAAAAAGAATGGAAACAACTGAAAAAGACACTGACAACAGAGCCAGTCTTGGCATATTTTGATCCAAGGCGAGACACTAAGATATCCACTGATTCATCAAAGGATGGGATCGGAGCCGTGTTGTTACAGGCTTATGGAGACAACTGGAGGCCAGTGGCCTATGCCTCAAGATCAATGACTGCAGCAGAATGTCGTTACGCCCAAATTGAAAAAGAGGCTTTAGGGCTAGTCTATGGATTTGAAAAGTTTCACAGCTATGTTTACGGGTTACCAACATTTGTGGCTGAGACAGACCACAAGCCGTTGATAGCCATCATCAAGAAAAATTTGAGTGAAATGTCTCCACGCATTCAAAGACTAATGATGAAGCTACAGCGATATGACTTCAATTTGATGTATACGCCAGGTAAACTAGTCGTGATTGCAGATACTCTGTCTAGGGCAACAACACAGAGCCAAGAGCCAAGCTCCACAGAGACTAATGTAAAGCTACATGTTAACCTGGTAGCTAAATCACTTCCGCTGTCGGACAAGAAATCAAAGCAAATCGCAGTAGAGACACAAAAAGACACTTATCTGCAAAAAGTGATAACACTGTTAAATGGAAAATGGCCAAGAGGTGAATGCCAAGCATATTACAACATAAGAGCAGAGCTAAGTGTTGTGAATGGACTTTTGCTAAGACAAAATAGAGTTGTAATACCACAGTCACTGAGACAGGAAATGCTTAAAAGACTGCATGAGGGACATCTCAGCATAGAGAAATGCAAACGAAGAGCCAGAACAGCAGTATATTGGCCAGGAATAAATGCAGATATTGAGACAATGGTATCAACTTGTGACACATGTATCAAACACCAGGCAAAACAACCAAAGGAGCCTTTGACCATAACAGACATTCCAAACAAACCATGGCAGAAAGTTGGCACGGACATTTTCCACCTGGATGGGAAAAACTATTTGTTAGTCATAGACTACTTGTCAAACTATCCGGAGATGGCGCTATTGTCCAGCATGTCGGCTCCTTGTGTTGTAACACACATGAAATCAATCTTTGCGAGGCATGGAATACCTCAGATTGTTTACAGTGACAACGGACCTTGCTATAGTTGTCGAGAATTCCAACTATTTGCTGAAGAATATGACTTTAAACATGTGACCTCAAGTCCACTGTATCCTCAATCTAATGGGAAAGCAGAAAAAGGGGTAGACATAGTGAAACAGTTACTGAAGAAAGCACGAGACAGTAAGGCAGATCCTTACTTGGCACTTCTGAGCTACAGAGCGGCACCATTAGAACATGGCAAATCTCCAGCAGAGTTACTAATGGGAAGACAACTACGTACCACTCTACCTTACTCATCAACTAAGAAACATAAACAAGGGAAAGACAAACTGAAAAGGTTGCAGAAAAGACAAAAGGTTAATTATGACAAAACAGCAAAAAGTTTAAAACCACTTGCACCCAATGATACAGTCAGAGTGGAAGATGCAAACATCTGGGCAAAGAAAGCAACTGTTTTGGAAGAAGTCAGCCCAAGATCCTACAATGTGAAAACTGAAGATGGACTGATACTGAGAAGAAACCGGAGAAGTTTATTGCGGACACTAGAGACAATGAGATCGCAAGATGGACAGTGTCAGGTCAGTGATAACAAAACACCTCAACTGTGCTCACCTGAAAAGGACAGTGTTGTGCATAAGGAACAACTGCCTGTGCTCAGAAGATCTGGACGCACTGTCAAACCACCTGATAGACTGAATCTTTGACTGTGTTTGGAGGCTAAGAAAAAAAAAAAAACTATGTGGTTGTACTGTAAAAGAGAATACACTTATGCATGTTCATATGTTTATGTTGGTTGGTTAAAAAGAACACTATTATATACTGGATATGTGTAACTATATAGTTAGCAATATGTAATGCCTAGTGTTGGTGTTGTAAAGCTAACATCTAAAGCAAAGGGGATGTGTTGATTAAAAGTATTTAGCATTAGTAGAGCTAGACCGCTAGGGGGCTGTCATGTGTAAAGCCTACATATTTTAAGGTGTTAGAAAAAAGGCTGCAACGGGTAGTCTGGAAGTAGGGATTTTTCGAGAGTTCAATAAACGGCTTAAGCAGAGATCCACGTCTAATTTTTTATGTTTTAATCAAAACATAACAAACTTATTTCTCCTTTTTTCCGCAGGTCTTCTTGAATAAGTGCAGTTGTACATGTTGATCTGTCTTTCCTGTCCTCTCCACCCCAACCAGTCGAGGCAAGTGGCTGCCCTCCCTGATCCAGGTTCTGCAGGTTTCCTTCCTGTTAAAGGGGAGTTTTTTCCTTCCTGTTGTAGATTCAACATGTGAGCTTTGTCTCCCCCACGCGGTCACACGGGGAACTACCGCGTGACTACGCTTCATGTAAAACCTGAACCTGACTGGTTATATTGGGACTCAAGGAACAAAAACAGTCCAGCTGACCTACACAAGCTTCTTCACAGTGTGGAAGACTTCAGGGTTGGAAACAAGTCATTCTGAGGGCTGTTTCTGTATCAGACGTGTTTCCTGGGGGCTCCTCTTACACTGCAGTTTGTGGGACTTTGTGTGGATTTCACAGCTGTCCGAGTATTAAAGTAACGCGGAAATTATCGTTTAGAAAACCAAACCGTTTGTACATTGTGGAGTATTATTACGTGACATTTCACACACACACACACACACACACACACACACACACACACACACACACACACACACAGTGTAAATAAAACCCACTCCACTCCATACAACTCCATCTTTATATGATCGTAAAAAACATGTGACGCTGAATGTAGGAAGAGACCATTTAATGATTGACGTTTCGCGTAGCCAATAGATTTGTAAGTTTCTTACTTTGAGTCCGCCATTAAGGAGAACTTGGCCAATCAGCATCCAGTACGGGAACTTCCGCCACCCAGATGGAGCGTGTTCCATTGTACTGTGCTCAAAGAGATGTGCGGGTTGTTGCGGGATTTTCTGAACCTGTAGCCAAACGGTGCGGGCCCTGGTCGCCGTTTGCACAGAATCGGTAGAGGTTGATGCCGCTGAAAGGCCAGTCGGTGGAGGTTTCTGGCACAAAGTGACGGAAGGAATCCCAGCAGCAGCGGCAGCCGCTCGGCACCTAGCTGGCCGGTTAGCAGATCAGTTGGATCCGCTCTCCGTGGGTCTGATCCTGTCCGCTCTCCGTGGGTCTGATCCTGTCCGCTCTCCGTGGGTCTGATCCTGTCTGCTTTCCGTGGATCTGATCTTGTCTGCTCTCTGTGGGTCTGAAAGATGACGATGGCTTCCACTGGGAAACATTTTGCTTTTAACTAGTAGCTAACCCAGAACACACGGACAGGAACTAGCCTTATTCAGCTAACAGGCTAGCTGAGGCTACAGGTTTACAGGGTTTGTCCTGTAAATAAACTGAATAAATTTACAGGTCCTGTCCTCATCCAGCCTGTCTCCTAAACCAGTTGTCCGACCAAAGCTCGTCCCAGCTGGGCATCATGAATGGATTCAGCACGGAGGAAGACAGTCATGATGGACCCGCCGCCCCGCCGTTCTACGGTCAGAGCTGCTGCCTGATAGAGGACGGAGAGCGCTGCGGCCGGCCGGCTGGAAACGCCTCCTTCAGCAAGAGGATCCAGAAGAGCATTTCCCAGAAGAAGCTCAAGCTGGACATCGATAAGACGGTAAGCTAGCAGGTTAGCCAGACGGTAAGTTAGCAGGTTAGCAAGACTGTAAGTTAGCGGGTTAGCATAGCACGGTAGCAAGACTGTAAGCTAGCAGGTTAGCAAGACGGTAAGTTAGCAGGTTAGCAAGACGGTAAGTTAGCAGGTTAGCAAGACGGGAAGTTACAGGTTAGCAAGACGGGAAGTTAGCAGGTTAGCAAGACGGGAAGTTAGCAGGTTAGCATGGCAGGTTAGCAAGACTGTAAGATAGCGGGTTAGCATAACACGGTAGCAAGACTGTAAGCTAGCAGGTTAGCATAGCACGGTAGCAAGACTGTAAGCTAGTAGGTTAGCAAGACTGTAAGTTAGCAGGTTAGCAAGACTGTAAGTTAGCAGATTAGCATAGCGGTTTAGCAAGGCTGTAAGTTAGCTGGTTAGCGTAGCGGTTTAGCAAGGCTGTAAGTTAGCTGGTTAGCGTAGCAGGTTAGCAAGACTGTAAGGTAGCAGGTTAGCAAGACTGTAAGTTAGCAGGTTAGCAAGATGGTAAGTTAGCAGGTTAGCATAGCAGGTTAGCAAGATGTTAAGTTAGCAAATTTGCAAGACTGAAAGTTAACAGGTTAGACTGTAAGTTAACAGGTTAGCAAGACTGTAAGTTAACAGGTTAGCAAGACTGTAAGTTAGCAGGTTAGCAAGACGGGAAGTTACAGGTTAGCAAGACAGTAAGTTAGCAGTTTAGCATGGCAGGTTAGCAAGACTAAGTTAGCAGGTGACCAAGACTGTAAGTTAGCAAGTTAGCGCTGTTTCTGCTGGATGGCTGTGGAATGTTTACTGAAAGTCAGCTGTCAGCTGAGTTAGCATCAGTTAGCCAGTTAGCGCCAGTTAGCATCAGTAGATCTACAAAAGCTAACTGATCCCAGGCTAACGCGGCATTTGCTTCGCGGTGATTTTCCATGTTAACCTGCTAGCTTAGCGCTAGCTGCAAGCCAGGCTAACACCTGCTAGCTTAGCGGTGCACCTCGTGACATGGTGGCTGTTGTTGAAACTTTAACTGAAAGCGGACACAAGGAGTTTCCAGTCCGATCAGACCCAGCTCCCAGTTAAACAACTGGAAATGATGGTTTACAGGGTTTGTCCTGTTGAAGCCAGCAGACAGCTGTCCTCAGGCCGACCCGGCTTCTCTGGTTGGATCTCTTTCCACATCTGCCATCAATGTTTAGGTCAAAACTATCAAAGCCTTGCTGCGGAAAGAAGTTTGTTTGCTCATTTTTATTTATTTATTTAGTTTATTTATTCAGTTAATTTAGTCTATTTATTTGCTCAGTTTATTTATTTAGTTTATTGATTTGCTCAGTTTATTTATTTAGTTTATTCAATTAATTTAGTTTATTTATTTGCTCAGTTTATTTAGTTTATTTATTTGATCAGTTTATTTAGTTTATTTATTTAGTTCAGTTAATTTATTTGCTCAGTTTATTTATTTAGTTTATTTGCTCATCTTATTTATTCAGTTTATTTATTTAGTTTATTTGATCAGTTTATTGTTTATTTAGTTGCTCAGTTTATTTATTTATTTAGTTTATATGTTTAGCAGCCTTGGATGAAAACATGAACTCCTGAATCAGATGCTGAAGCGACGTATCAGGTTCTTTGACTAGGCCACAACGTTTGGGTCTCTGATCCACCAGGTCCAGTTTCTGTTGTAGGATTGATGCTCGCTGCTCGGTTTGCCAGCAAGGGATTTCTTCTGGGCCACAGTCCTGCAGAACACGTGTGATCAGTCACATAACGCCATGTTTCAAAACGTCTCGTCCACTTCCCGTCTTCTCTTCGGACTCTGCGGGTTTATCTGGCTTCCTGCGTTCAGACGGACGGTGTTGAACAAAGCTGTGTGTAACGTGTGTCCTGTTACCTGTACAGGTGAGGCATCTCTACATCTGCGACTTCCACAAGAACTTCATCCAGAGTGTCCGCAACAAGAGGAAGAGGAAGACCAGCGACGACGGAGGAGAGTCTCCGGATCATGAAGTGGAGGTCCCCGAGGTGAGAGGAGGAAACATTGGGCTTAATGCCGCCGTTTGGGCGCCATATGGGCAGGTTTCTGCTTCAAGCCTCCGCTACATCTCTTAACTAATCAGATCCCAGATGTCTGAATGCAGACATGTCAGATCTCTACACGTTGCTATAATAAGAATAAGCAGACACTGTGGAACTAAGCTTAAGTTCTTAAGTTCATCATGACCTTTTCAGAAAGCCCACAAAGCCAAAATCAAATTAATATACGCTAGGACTATGAAATAAATCAGAACATTGGCATTCCATTGGGCATTCACAGAGATCTGGTTCTTTATTATTCCGCCAAGCTTTGGCATGCTTCTCCTCCTACGCTGTTCAGGTCACTTCAATCATTCACATCTTAAACCCTGCAGCCCCTTCAGGAGACGTGTGCTACGACTTGTGCTTTCAAATCTTTGTAGTTTTTGAGATATTTAACATTTTGCAAAAATTAATTCAGCCTTGTGATTGGATGAAAGTCTTTCAAACCCACTGTGTGTTGGACGTTGCAGAAATTCAGCTCTGCGATTGGTCAGTTTTTGCTTAATGAGCTGAAAACTGCTTCAACAGGGTTTTGGAGCTCTGCACCAGTTTGCAGTGTCCGGTCCATCAAGTTCCCGTCCCCAGTGTCTTTCCTGCTAAATGTTTGGCACGCTGCTCCTCCTACACCTTCTGCCTCACTTCAACCATTTAGATATCAAACTGTTCAGCTCATTCAGGAGATATGTGCTACGACTTTTGGTCTTTCTAACATGTAAACTTTTGACTTATTCACATTTTTGCCACATAATAAAATCCTCTCCTGTGATTGGACAAAACAGAATTCAGCTCAGCGATTGGTCCATTTTTTGCACAGGTACACATACAAGGCACGGGTTCAAATGCAGCATTTAACATGCAGCTTCGTTGTCGTTTGTCGGCTGCTGCTTGTGTGACGGCGTGCAGTTCTGCAGACTGCTCAGTGTGAACTGTTGGTCTCAGCTGTACACTTCAAGGAGCAAAGGAATTTATTTGCAAATGTCCCAGTTAAATATGAAGGATTTGTTCCAACAATACTTCCTGCAACATTTCAACACTTTGATAAATCTTAAACACATTAAAAAAAAAAAAATTCACATTGAACAAAGTCTTTCAAATCTTCACTGGAGTTTAGTTTAACCTCGCACTTGTCTTTGTAATCCAGCTGGAAGTGGAAAAAAGGCGTTCCCGTCCCAATTGGGGAAAAAAATCAACCCTTTTTCCAAGGTGCAACTAAGTACTAGTGGCGCAGTGAGTAAGTTTGTGGGTTCAATGGGGCACTTGTTGCAGATGGCCCAGTTAGTGAACCATGGAAAGTTCGCTTCATGGCGCTTCCACCATTAAGGTGGATCAGTTTCTGGGTCTGCCTGAGGTGTCAACAGGTAGGCTGCCAGCTCTATTTTCACAGCCTCTGATTGGTGAGGAGATGCCATTGGCACACTGTTTTTGAAGAAGGCAGCCAAAGTCATCTTCTAATTGGGTGGAGTGTGTTTTTCTCTGTGCACCACTGGACCAGGAAGCAGTTGGGGTGCGCTTGTTTCAGCAGGCAGAGACATCAGTTCAGTGAGATGTGTTTGATGTGTTCAACCCTGCCTGGATTATTGTACCCGGAACCTGGACTCCATCAGGGATGCCATGTCCAAAGGTTCATCCTTCACACGGTCGCCAGCTTTTCTTGTCTGAACCCAGAACACGAGCTACAGCTTTTTCCTGTTCCTGAAATCTGGCTCTCATCTTTTGCCGTGAACCCCATCTGGTCGGCGACTCTGTTATTAGCTGATGAGGGGTAGATCAAGCTCCGCCTGTACTTCATTCATCTCTCCTCTTCTTTCCAACTATAGGAAAGTGCAGCTCCAGCCTTTTTACAGACCCCAGCGGCACGTTCAGTCCGTGGGTCCTTCACGCCGTTCTCTGTAGAACAACGAAAACACAAAATCATCAGTTTTACTGTGAGTTAAACACGGCGATCAATATGTCAAAACATCCTTTCTTCAATCAGATTACAGCATTTTACTCATGTAGCCGTATGACATTTCATACGTAGGTTGCATATGAAACATTATAGTACACACAGATTAGACTCCTACCTATGGCGTTGTGTAGTTTATGTCCAAAGCACTGAAGATTTGGCCAGATTTGGACGTCTTCCAGAGCTTTGACAATGTTTGTGCCGCTGTGTTGTCATGCAGACGAGTTGTTCTTCAGGTTCCAGGAGCTCAGAGCATCTTTTAAACCTTCAGTGATTGCCTGATTATTTGGAAAGTAGGCTGTTTGCAAGCAGACACTTCTTAGAGCCCAGTGATCATCAACCGTTAAACTCGTGTATGGCTCCGTTGTTCAGCTAGACCACAGATCTGTTGTGGCAGAATAAAAACGCACACCATCCAGCTCTCTTGTGATCCTTTCACATGTGCAATTATACAGGTGAGGCAAGGCACCTTCTGCTAAATATTTCCGGCTAGGTAGCGCGTACTTGGGGTCTAATGGTTTTAGCAGGTTGATAAAGCTTTTCCACTGTATAAATACGTGTCTTTGGCAATATACAACGCGACCGCATCTGTGATGGCTTTCCATCAGGCCCCAGTCTTATAGGGAACACGGTGGATTGTCTCTTGGTGGGTTTTGTATGCTGTTGGTGTTTTGAGCATGTCGAAGACTGCACGATTTCTCCCACTCTGCCTTTGGTAGGAACTGCTTTTAGACAGATTTCACAACGTGACGATTGTTGCTCCAAATCCGAGATCGCAAAACTGTACCGGTTCCAAATAACTGAGAAAACTGCCTTTTCTGGAAACAAGCTCTTCTTTGCGAGCTGCCATGTTGATGCAGTTCTGTGGAAACCAGCGCTGACGTCACTATGATCAATTTATCGCCCAGCCCTACTTTATTATCTTCTTGGATGTTTCATTTTCTCCATGGTCTGGGATCCGGGGTCTGGGATCCGGGGTCTGGGATCCGGGGTCTGGGACAGGGGTCTGGGATCCGGGGTCTGGGATCCGGGGTCTGGGATCCGGGGTCTGGGATCCGGGGTCTGGGATTTGGGGTCTGGGACAGGGGTCTGGGATCCGGGGTCTGGGGTCTAGGGTCCGGGGTCTGGGTCTACGATCTGGGGTCTAGGGTCTGGGATCTGGGAGGACTGGTGCGCTGGAACGTTTCCTAGCAGACGACCTGCTGGCTGGTTGCTGCTTGGTGGTCGTCATAGAAACCTGTAGATGCTGGATCCTCCCTGGGCTCCGCCTCCACCAGCAGCAGCTGTGTCTGAAACCAGTATGACTTCCTCACCATCACCTGTCTTCCTGTTCCAGGTGGATCTGTTCCAGCTGCAGGTGAACACACTGCGGCGCTACAAGCGACATTACAAGCTGCAGACCCGACCTGGACTCAACAAGGCTCAGCTGGCAGAGGTAACCATGTGACCGGCTGCCCACCGGATGTTTCCACATTCACAGAACGACGTTCTGAACATCCATCCTGCGCATGTGCATAAACCTGCAGTTCCCCCTTCATCCACTAGGGGCTGCAAAATCCCCATAGACTCCCATGTTAAAAAGACCAACTTCACAGCAGGAATAAACACGTTTACAGTGGGAATAAACATGTTTACAGCAGGAATAAACATGTTTACAGCAGAAATAAACATGTTTACAGTAGAAATAAACATGTTTACAGTAGAAATAAACATGTTTACAGTAGAAATAAACATGTTCACAGCGGGAATAAACACGTTTACAGCAGAAATAAACATGTTTACAGCAGAAATAAACATGTTTACAGCAGAAATAAACATGTTTACAGTAGAAATAAACATGTTCACAGTGGGAATAAACACGTTTACAGCAGAAATAAACATGTTTACAGTAGAAATAAACATGTTCACAGTGGGAATAAACATGTTTACAGCAGAAATAAACATGTTTACAGTAGAAATAAACATGTTCACAGTGGGAATAAACACGTTTACAGCAGAAATAAACATGTTTACAGTAGAAATAAACATGTTCACAGTGGGAATAAACATGTTTACAGCAGAAATAAACATGTTTACAGCAGAAATAAACACGTTTACAGCAGAAATAAACACGTTTACAGCAGAAATAAACACGTTTACAGTAGAAATAAACACGTTTACAGTAGAAATAAACACGTTTACAGTAGAAATAAACACGTTCACAGCGGGAATAAACACGTTTACAGCAGAAATAAACATGTTTACAGTAGAAATAAACATGTTCACAGTGGGAATAAACACGTTTACAGCAGAAATAAACATGTTTACAGTAGAAATAAACATGTTCACAGTGGGAATAAACATGTTTACAGCAGAAATAAACATGTTTACAGTAGAAATAAACATGTTCACAGTGGGAATAAACACGTTTACAGCAGAAATAAACATGTTCACAGTGGGAATAAACATGTTTACAGCAGAAATAAACATGTTTACAGCAGAAATAAACACGTTTACAGCAGAAATAAACACGTTTACAGCAGAAATAAACACGTTTACAGTAGAAATAAACACGTTCACAGCAGAAATAAACACGTTCACAGCGGGAATAAACACGTTCACAGCGGGAATAAACACGTTCACAGCGGGAATAAACACGTTCACAGCGGGAATAAACACGTTCACAGCGGGAATAAACACGTTCACAGCGGGAATAAACACGTTCACAGCGGGAATAAACACGTTCACAGCAGAAATAAACACGTTCACAGCGGAAATAAACACGTTCACAGCGGGAATAAACACGTTCACAGCGGGAATAAACACGTTCACAGCGGGAATAAACACGTTCACAGCGGGAATAAACACGTTCACAGCAGAAATAAACACGTTCACAGCAGAAATAAACACGTTTACAGCAGAAATAAACACGTTTACAGTAGAAATAAACACGTTTACAGCGGGAATAAACACGTTTACAGCGGCAACAAACACGTTTACAGCGGCAACAAACACGTTTACAGCGGCAACAAACACGTTTACAGCGGGAATAAACACGTTTACAGCGGCAATAAACGTTTACAGCGGCAATAAACACGTTTACAGCGGCAATAAACACGTTTACAGCGGGAATAAACACGTTTACAGCGGGAATAAACGTTTACAGCGGCAATAAACACGTTTACAGCGGGAATAAACACGTTTACAGCGGGAATAAACACGTTTACAGCGGGAATAAACACGTTTACAGCGGAAATAAACACGTTTACAGCAGAAATAAACACGTTTACAGCCTGGTACAAAAATCCATTTTAGGTTTAATAGGTCGGCGTGTCCTTTTGATTGACAGGTACCCGATCTCCCGCTTCAAGTCAGAGAAACGTAGAACCGCAGTTTTTAGCCGGTTAACAACGTGACTTAGCTTTAGCCCACTTACCTCCGTTAGCTGGTTAGCTCCTGTTATCTCCGGGTTAGCTTGGTTAGCTCTTAGCTACAGAAAGCTCAGTTCGCTCTATGTTAATCATCCACCATGACGCTCACAGCCCCCCTGCATGGAAACGTGACGTCTCCATGGAAACGTGACGTCTCCACGCTGACTAACAGGCTCCAGCTTCTACATGCAGGTTTCCCAGAGCAGTGGAAGCAGAACCAGAGTAAAACGACTTGTGGTCCGAGTTCTGCTGAAGAGGACCCGAGCTGAGGCTGGACCGGTTCTGGCGTCTGCAGGTGAAAACGTGTCAGACTGACGGCTTTGTTTGTGTCTCTCAGACGGTGAGTCGTCACTTCAGGAACATCACGGTGAACGAGAAGGAGACTCTCACCTACTTCATCTACATGGTGAAGAGCAGCAAGAGCCGCTTGGACCAGAAAGGAGACACAGGAAAGCCGCTGGACTAAAGTCCTCCACTGCAACACCTGGCATCTACACCCAACCTAGACATGGCCGACAGCAGCGCCGTCTCCACCCCCCACCCCCACCCCCCCTCCCTGTCGGACCAGAACACGGACCTCTACTGTCCTCTGAGGACATGAAACCAGCAGAGGCGGAGGAGCCCACTGGAAGTCCCGCATCGCCGTCCCAGCTCCCAAACTTTCCTCTTCCAGCATCTGGACTGCTGAGGATGTCCAAACACGGCTCTGTCCGCAGCCGGATGGAACGTTCTGGACATCTGCCTTCAGACCTGCTGGTCACGGCGGGCGTCCCCGCTGGGTGGACTGGGAGCATACTGGTGCCAAACTGGGAGCAGAACTGGAAGGATTCCTTCTGAGTTCAGCTTCAGATGATCCATAAAACATGTCGTTTGTTTTTGCTGCCGCGTCGCCGTAGCAACGCCAGCCTCGCCCATTGTCTCTCTCTCTCTCACACACACACACACACACACACACACACACACTGTGTCAGCAGCTTCTTTCATTTCATTCATGCCTTAAATCTGCAGCTCTGAGAAACCCTCCCGTCTGCCTCCCTCCCGTCTGCCTCCCTCCCGTCTGCCTCCCTCCCGTCTGCCTCCCTCCCGTCTGCCTCCCTCCCGTCTGCCTCCCTGCCGTCTGCCTCCCTCCCGTCTGCCTCCCTGCCGTCTGCCTCCCTCCCGTCTGCCTCCCTCCCGTCTGCCTCCCTGCCGTCTGCCTCCCTCCCGTCTGCCTCCCTCCCGTCTGCCTCCCTGCCGTGGACGAAGTCTCCTGCAGCAGGTCGTCAGAACGTGTGAAGAAGCCGCCGGCAGCGCGGAGACGTCCAGCAGGTCCATCACCGTCTTCCCCCAGCAGGAAGGAGCCAGATGTTTGGTGGGACTCCAGATGTTGCAGCTGGTGTCCTCCGGCAGCAACTGCCTGCATCTCGGTCACATTTGAACCCTTTCTGTTGGATGTTTTTCCAGTCCGTCGTAACTTTGGGATTTGCTCGTAGACTTAGTGTCTCGTAGAGGACGTCCATCTTATTAACAGAGACAGTAGGCTCATTACCGTTGTATGAAAAGTAAAAAGCATATTTAAGTACGGCTGCATCACTGCTATTATTAATAAATGTACAGACAGAAAAAGTCTCTTTGCTTTGTAAACAGATGGTCTCGTGTTTGTTTTGAAGCACTTGTTTGTAAATATTGTTGTTTGTTCAGTATCAGTCAGCGACCAGCAGGGGTCAGCGTCGGCCCAGTCCGACCACTGTAGACCATCAGAACATCTTTCACACATCCATCTCACTGAAGAACCCACAAATAAACGCTGAAGATCCACTAAACATGTTTACTGATACTTCATTTTAAGGATTCACAGGGTGGAATGAACTCATCATGTCAGTTCTACATGTAAACGATGGACATGACAAGCTGTCGGGATATTATGTAGCAGAAATGGAGGAAAGTTCAAGTAGTTTAAGAAGCATAAAGTCCAACAGAACTAGAAATACATTTTATTTAAAATGTATGCTTGGTATCCATGTGGGACTTTACCATGAAGAAACTGGAAAAGTGGAGAGCTACGCAGTAAAAGTACTTCATATTATCATGCAAGTAGTACAGCGCTGTACTGCGGTATTAGAAAGAAATGAGTTTTATTTCACTTTAAAGTCGGCTGAAAATGGTTTTACTGCGGTCAGGAAATGACTGACAGTGAACTACTGGTGTAGTACTCAGCAAGAGTACATCATAGTAAAATACGTAGTACATAAGTAACTTGTTTTGTGAGCTACTTATTGAAGAAACTGCTTTTACTGCACTTTATAGTTTTTATATTGCTTTCTGCGAGGAACTTCAGCATTAAAATACTGCAAAATGAAAAAGTAGTGGAAAATCAGTGTAAGTACTAGCTGAAGTACAGGAAGACGTGTTCGGCTACTCAGGACATAAATGTGTTTTCTTTAAGTCTTTGTAAATTCATATAACTTGGATAAAATGGCATCTTATAGCTGGAAGATCAGGCAGGAAGAGATGCTTTATTTTGCAAACCGGAAGTAATCGGTGGTGGTGGATGCTGTTGCTCAGACTGGACATCAGCTTTTCTGCAAACCAGCAGGCCGGACTGGTTCGTACTGGGACCCACAGCCTCCCCAGTTACACCGTTTCACTCAGACTGACATCTTCAGCCTTGATGACGTCATGACTTTCACATAATATATTCAGACTTTCAATATTCTCAATTTATAAATAAATATATATATATCTATATATTGAGATATAAATCTCAATATATAGATATATATATATATATATATATATATATATATATATATATATATATATATATTTATAAATATATATATATATATTTATATCTATATATTGAGATTTATATCTCAATTTATATATATATATATATATATATATATATATATATATATATATATATATATATATATATATAAATATATATATATATATATATATATACATATATATATATATATATACATATATATATATATATATATATATATATATATATATATATATATATATATATATATAAATATATATATATATATATATATACATATATATATATATATATATACATATATATATATATATATATTTATAAATATATATATATATATATTTATTTATATCTATATATTGAGATTTATATCTCAATTTATAAATATATATATATATATACATGTGTGTGTGTAATGTATATATGTATATGTATGTATATATATATATATATATATATATATATATATATATATATATATATATATATATATATATATATATATATATATATATATATATATATATATATGTAAGTAATGTGTGTGTGTGTGTGTGTGTGCATAAAAAAGTCAGTAAACTCTCAAAGCGCGTGAACAAACATGAAGCCATTAATCCCAGACTTTCGCGACTTTCTGGTCATATTGAACACTTGTGTTCAGTAAGATAAAATAACATGTTTTCTCCGTGAGCAGCAGCGAGGCTACGTAACCTGCTACCTGCTGCGTGACGCGCTGCGTGACGTAGCTACACGTCCAGGTGACGTCTGGAGCTGTGACAGCAGCATCACAGGCTGCTTTCCTCCATGTTGCCGCGCGCACCCTGGACTCCACCACTGGCTTATGTTCACGTTTCATAATGAGGAGATGAAAACATGTAAAAACTGTCAAATTAATCTGTAAATTATGACATTTTCATCTTAGATCTGTTCCGTTCGGTTCAGGAAGGTTTTCTATTTTTTCTACTGTTTTGCATTGAAATGAAATTAAATATGTGTACAGACACTAACAGAGCCTGAGTTTACAATATCTGTTATTTAATTCAGTTATTCTCTAAAATCCATTTCAATAAAAATGCTTGTTGGTTCGAATATTGTTACGCAATAAAATGTGATTAACATGAAAAATTAGGTATCAAGCCTAATTTATATCATTCATTCATTCATCAAATTAAATTTCCCTTTGGGGATTAATAAAGTATTTTTCATTACATTTCATTTTATTCATCATCCCGCTTAATCCAAGGATGCTGGAGTCCATCCCAGCAACCACTGGACGAAAGGCAGAGAAGATATATATATATATATATATATATTTATTTATTTATTATTATTATTATTATTATTATTATTATTATTATTATTATTATTATTTATGTGTGTTTATACAGACACATAATACATAATTTTCCTTGAATAACATGGATATTAAAATGTCAGCTGTTTTCTGTAAAAGGAAATTAAAATTCTTCTGCTTCGTGTTTTGTTTTATTGCTGAATTTATTTTCAGATGATTTTCAGCGTTTTTATTTTACATGTGATCAATCATTACGTCACACACAAACACACACCACCAGCTGTGGAAAATAAGAAAATAGAAATTTAACATTAAAAGCCAAAAACGTCCTAAAATAAGGATTTCTTCCCGGAAGTTGCCCTTCGATCCATTTTCCCGCAGATCCCCGCATGTTGTGTCGCGCGGGATGAGGTAGAGTCAGGACATCCAGATGCCTCCTGGTCAGTCTGAACTCTGCGTGTTTAAAGCAGAACTCTCAGAAAAACATCCCATAATGAGCGGAGCGGCATGTTGCCATGGCAGCAAAGTCCCACCGAAAGGACGGGAATGAAACCGACTGGCTGCGCGTGGCGCCGCTGCTGGATGGAACCAAGAAGCTCACCTCACCTGCCACAAACATCCGCGTGAGGTTTCCCTCCTCACTGCCACGCGCCTGCAGGTAAGGCCGGAAAATCACGGTTTCTATGGAAACAGATGTGTGTGTGCTGCAGGAGAAAACACCGCGCCGCGCGCGCACAGCGGCCTTTACGGCCTCAGGTTGTCTCTGGTGTTTCCTGCTTCCAAATACTTAATCCAGAACCCTCGAGAAGATCTACTGGGAAGGAGGAGGAGGAAGAGGAGGAGGAAGAGGAGGATGAAGAGGAAGTCACTGGTTGAGCTCCAGAGCCCAGACCTGCTGCGGCCATCCGGTCCGGCCCTTCACCTTCCTCTCCGCTCCCAGAGACTCCTGCAGGCCGTCGGTCTGTGGAGGAGGCAGAGCACGAGACAGAAAGCCTCATCATCATCTTCATCACCATTAGGATCGTCATCATCATCATCATCATCATCATCATCAGTTTGAGCTTCCGGCCTGACATGTAATTCTGCTGTTGGTGGAACAAAAATAAATTGCACAAATTTAACCTAAAAAAAAAAAAAAAAAAAAAAAAGCTAAAGTAAAACAAAACAGAAATTGAAGTTAAAAAAAAAACAAAAAACAAAATTAAAAGTAAAATGAAACAAAAAGTAAGGTAAAAAATGAATAAAAAAGTTAAGTAAAACAAAATAAAAAGTAAATGAAATTAAACAAAAAGTAAAGTAAAACAAAATAAAAATAAATAAAATTAAAGAAAAAGTAAAGTAAAACAAAATGAAAATAAATAAAATTAAACAAAAAGTAAAGTAAAACAAAATAAAAATAAATAAAATTAAACAAAAAGTAAAGTAAAACAAAATAAAAATATATAAAATTAAACAAAAAGTAAAGTAAAAACAAAATAAAAAAGCTAAATAAAACAAAATAAAAAGTAAATAAAATAAAACAAAAAGTAAAGTAAAACAAAATAAAAAACTAAGTAAAACAAAATAAAAGTACATAAAATAAAACAAAAAGTAAAGTAAAACAAATTAAAAGTAAATAAAATGAAACAAAAAGTAAAGTAAAAAAAAGTTAAATCAAACAAAATAAAAAGTAAAATAAATAAAGTAAAACAAAATAAAAAAAAAAGTCAAATAAAGTAAAATATTGCCGTAGTGTTGATGCATTTATAAAATAATTTGTATATTATGGAATCTGTTATTATCAGCAACTAATTTCAATAATATGTGTAATTATTTAAACTTTAGGTCTTATGTAGTGTTAATGACAAAGACCCTTCTTAAATGTTTGCCTACCAGTAAAAAAAAAAAAAAAGAAAGAAAAAAAAGTACTTTTTCGTCATTTGTCATTAATTAAACTTGTAATTTAATAACGCATCAAATATGGACAGACTGGAACCTACATGTTTTAAAAAACTATCTAATTATGATTTTAGTTATTTTATTAGTTCATTTATTTTGAAAATATTAAAAATCTTACATACTCCACCTTTAAAGTATAATTTAACTAAGAACTAATTTTACTTTTACAATTTAACAAGTTCATGTTTTTATAGATGACTGTATGAGCAATCAGACCGTGTGTGTGTGTGTGTGTGTGTGTGTGTGTGTGTGTGTGTGTGTGTTCCGACTGAACAGTGAGTGTGTATTAATTGCACAGAAATGTTATTAAATGCTAAAATGACCCTTGGAGCAAAGCGACATTAATATGTTGCCAGATCTTGTGAGATAAATGAGGCTTTTCAGGCTCGTGGCGTGTTTTTATCACTCATCAGTAATTTGTTGCATATTTTCTCTCTGAACATAAAAACAAATGTTTGTGTTTTTTTCTGCCTCCAGTCAGGAGAAAAGCAACATTCTGGGTTCTTCAGGACTCACCAGCTCCCGTTTCCGCTTCAGGTCCCGGTTTTCAAACTTCTTGATCTCGGCCTTGAAGCCCTCCGCCTCCCCGGAGTCTTTGGCCAAGACGTCCATCAGGTAGGCGATGTAGCTGGTCGCGAGGCGCAAAGTCTTGATCTTGGACAGCTTGGTGTCCGCGGGGACGTTGGGGATACACTCCCTCAGCTCGGCGAAAGCCGTGTTGATGCTCTCCGTCCTGCGGCGCTCCTTCTTCGGCCCCGACGCTCTCCTCTTGCCCATCCCGGACTGGAGCCCCTCCAGCCGGCCGTCGTGCGTCGCTCCGGGCGCGCCCAGCTCCGCGGCCTGGTAGGGCGCCTGGATCTGGAAGTCCGGGGCCTCGCCGTGGTTCACCACCCAGCTCTGGAAGTAGGGGCCATCCTGGTGGCACCTCTGGACGAACGGGAAGGGCTCGTGCATCAGGTGGTGGTGATGTTGGTAGCCGCCGATCAGATTCATGCTGAACCGGATGTGAAACGTTGTCTGTGGGGCTCCTCTGGGTCTGCGGGGCTCCTCTGGGTCTGCGGGGCTCCTCTGGGTCTGCGGGGCTCCTCTGGCTCTGCGGGGCTCCTCTGGGTCTGCGGGGCCCCAGCGGGTCTCCGCGGCCGCTACGAAGCCTCCAGCACCCGGGTACAGAATCCTCTGACACGGCCAGGAGCCCGGAGCTTCACATGGTGGTCCTGCTGAGTCAGGGGGGCTGGACGGGCAGGGATCTCCGGGGCGTGGGGCTCCGCGGCGTGGGGCTTTGCGGCGTGGGTCTCCGGGGATCTCCGACCGAACTGGCTGCACGGGTCTGCTGTGGAAATTTGACCCCCGTGGAGGTGTGAGGGCCCAGGTTTATATGAGCAGGATGTGCGCGTGGAGAGGACGCAGCCAATGCGAGCGCGCGGGATGGGAGGAGAGTCTGCGCGCGCCACGGTGCTGTGATGCTGCACGCGGGCTGCGTCACGAGACAAGATCCAAGAAGGTCACTTTTCATTTTTCATCCTGGAATTATTTCATTTCATCTTCAGATGGAATCATTGATCAGTGATGAGAAGCAACGATCCGTTCTTCTGCTCCAGCCCGTGCAAAGCGCGTGCCGCGGTTCAAGTGACAAGTCTCCATGTCTCCATGTATCCATGTGTCCATGTCTCCATGTCTCTATTTCTCTATGTGTCCATGTCTCTATTTCTCTATGTGTACATGTCTCTATGTGTCCATGTGTCCATGTATCCATATGTCCATGTGTCCATGTCTCTATTTCTCTATGTGTACATGTCTCCATGTCTCTATGTATCCATGTCTCTATGTATCCATGTCTCTATGTGTCCATGTCTCCATGTCTCTATGTGTCCATGTCTCCATGTGTTCATGTGTCCATGTGTCCATGTCTCCATATGTCCATGTCTCTATTTCTCTATGTGTCCATGTCTCTATGTGTCCATGTGTCAATATCTCCATGTGCCCATGTCTCCATGTCTCTATGTCTCTGTGTCCATGTCTCTATGTCTCCATGTGTCCATGTGTCAATATCTCCATGTATCCATGTCTCTATGTCTCCATGTGTCCATGTTTCTATGTCTCCATGTGTCCATGTCTCCATGTCTCTATGTGTCGATGTCTCCATGTCTCCATGTTTCTATGTGTCCATGTCTCTATGTGTCCATGTCTCCATGTATCCATGTTTCCATATGTCCATGTATCCATGTGTCAATATCTCCATGTATCCATGTCTCTATGTCTCCATGTGTCCATGTTTCTATGTCTCCATGTGTCCATGTCTCCATGTCTCTATGTGTCGATGTCTCCATGTCTCCATGTTTCTATGTGTCCATGTCTCTATGTGTCCATGTCTCCATGTATCCATGTTTCCATATGTCCATGTATCCATGTGTCAATATCTCCATGTATCCATGTCTCTATGTCTCCATGTGTCCATGTCTCTATGTGTCCATGTCTCTATTTGTCCATGTCTCCGTATCTCCATGTGTCCATTTGTCCATATCTCCTTGTCTCTATGTCTCCATGACGCCATGTGTCCATGTCTCCTTGTCGCCATGTGTCCTTGTCTCTATGTGTCCATGTGTCCCTGTCTCCATGTCTCTATGTGTCCATGTTTCCATGTCTCAATGTGTCCATGTGTCCATGTCTCTATTTCTCTATGTGTCCATGTCTCCATGTGTCCTTGTCTCTATTTGTCTATGTGTCCATGTCTCTATTTCTCTATGTGTCCATGTCTCCATGTCTCCATGTCTCTATGTATCCATGTCTCTATGTGTCCATGTGTCCATTTGTCCATATCTCCTTGTCTCTATGTCTCCATGACGCCATGTGTCCATGTGTCCATGTCTCCTTGTCGCCATGTGTCCATGGCTCCATGTCTCCATATGTCCTTGTCTCTATGTGTCCATGTGTCCCTGTCTCCATGTCTCTATGTGTCCATGTTTCCATGTCTCAATGTGTCCATGTGTCCATGTGTCCATGTCTCCATGTCTCCATGTCTCTATGTATCCATGTCTCTATGTCTCCATGTGTCCATGTTTCTATGTCTCTATGTGTCCATGTCTCTATTTGTCCATGTGTCCATGTCTCTGTGTCCATGTCTCCATGTCTCCTTGTGTCCATGTCTCCATGTCTCTATGTCTCCGTGTCTCAATGTGTCCATGTCTCCATGTCTCCATGTCTCTATGTCTCCATGACGCCATGTGTCCATGTGTCCATGTCTCTATGTCTCCATGTGTCCATGTCTCTATGTCTCCATGTGTCCATGTCTCCATGTCTCAATGTGTCCATGTCTCCATGTGTCCATGTCTCCATGTCTCAATGTGTCCATGTCTCCATGTGTCAATGTGTCCATGTCTCCAGGTGTCCAGGTGTCCATGTCTCCATGTCTCCATGTGTTCATGTCTCCATATCTCCATGTGTACATGTCTCCATGTGTCCTTGTCTCCATGTCTCTATTTGTCCATGTCTCCATATGTCTATGTCTCCATTTGTCCATGTCTCTATGTGTCCATGTCTCTATTTGTCCATGTCTCCATGTCTCTGTGTCCATGTCTCCATGTCTCCATGTGTCCATGTCTCCTTGTCTCTATGTCTCCATATCTCCATGTGTCCATTTGTCCATATCTCTTTGTCTCTATGTCTCCATGACTCCATGTGTCCATGGGTCCATGTCTCCTTGTCTCCATATGTCCTTGTCTCTATGTGTCCATGTCTCTATGTGTCCATGTGTCCATGTTTCCATGTCTCTATGTGTCCATGTCTCCATGTGTCCATGTTTCCATGTCTCCGTGTCTCAATGTGTCCATGTCTCCATGTATCCATGTTTCCATATGTCCATATGTCCATGTGTCAATGTCTCCATGTATCCATGTCAGCATGTCTCTGTGTCCATGTCTCTATGTCTCCATGTGTCCATGTCTCCATGTGTCCTTGTCTCCATGTCTCTATGTGTTCATGTCTCCATATGTCTATGTCTCCATGTCTCCATGTCTCTATGTCTCTTTGTCTCCATTTGTCCATGTCTCTATGTGTCCATGTCTCTATTTGTCCATGTCTCCATGTCTCTGTGTCCATGTCTCCATGTCTCCTTGTCTCTATGTCTCCATATCTCCATGTGTCCATTTGTCCATATCTCCTTGACACGGAGACATGGAGACATGGACAAATGGAGATATGGAGACATGAACACATGGAGACATGGAGACATGGACACCTGGAGACATGGAAACACTGAGACATGGACGCATGAGACATGGGGACATAGAGACATAGAGACATGGTGACATGGGCACATGGAGACATGGGGACATAGAGACATGGACACATGGAGACATGGGGACATAGAGACATATCGACATGGACACATGGAGACATGGAAACATGGGGACATGGACACATGGCGACATGGCGACATGGAGACATGGCCACATAGAAACATGGAGACATGGACACATGGATAAATGGGGACATAGAGACATAGAGACATGGAGACATGGACACATGGAGACATGGAAACATGGACACATGGAGACATGGACACAGAAACATGGAGACATGGACACATGGAGACATGGACACATGGAGTCATTGAGACATGGAGACATGGACACCTGGAGACATGGAAACACTGAGACATGTCTCCATGTTTCCATGTCTCCTTGTGTCCATGTCTCCATGTCTCCATATGTCCATGTCTCCATGTCTCCATATGTCCATGTGTCCATGTCTCCATGTCTCCATATGTCTATGTCTCCATGTCTCCATGTCTCTATGTCTCTTTGTCTCCATTTGTCCATGTCTCTATGTGTCCATGTCTCTATTTGTCCATGTCTCCATGTCTCTGTGTCCATGTCTCCATGTCTCCTTGTCTCTATGTCTCCATATCTCCATGTGTCCATTTGTCCATATCTCCTTGACACGGAGACATGGAGACATGGACAAATGGAGACATGGAGACATGAGACATGGGGACATAGAGACATAGAGACATGGTGACATGGGCACATGGAGACATGGGGACATAGAGACATGGACACATGGAGACATGGGGACATAGAGACATATAGACATGGACACATGGAGACATGGAAACATGGGGACATGGACACATGGCGACATGGAGACATGGCCACATAGAAACATGGAGACATGGACACATGGATAAATGGGGACATAGAGACATAGAGACATGGAGACATGGACACATGGAGACATGGAAACATGGACACATGGAGACATGGACACAGAAACATGGAGACATGGACACATAGAGACATGGAAACATGAACACATGGAGACATGGAGACATGGACACCTGGAGACATGGAAACACTGAGACATGTCTCCATGTTTCCATGTCTCCTTGTGTCCATGTCTCCATGTCTCCATATGTCTATGTCTCCATGTCTCTATGTCTCTTTGTCTCCATTTGTCCATGTCTCTATGTGTCCATGTCTCTATTTGTCCATGTCTCCATGTCTCTGTGTCCATGTCTCCATGTCTCCTTGTCTCTATGTCTCCATATCTCCATGTGTCCATTTGTCCATATCTCCTTGACACGGAGACATGGAGACATGGACAAATGGAGATATGGAGACATGAACACATGGAGACATGGAGACATGGACACCTGGAGACATGGAAACACTGAGACATGGACGCATGAGACATGGGGACATAGAGACATAGAGACATGGTGACATGGGCACATGGAGACATGGGGACATAGAGACATGGACACATGGAGACATGGGGACATAGAGACATATAGACATGGACACATGGAGACATGGAAACATGGGGACATGGACACATGGCGACATGGAGACATGGCCACATAGAAACATGGAGACATGGACACATGGATAAATGGGGACATAGAGACATAGAGACATGGAGACATGGACACATGGAGACATGGAAACATGGACACATGGAGACATGGACACAGAAACATGGAGACATGGACACATGGAGACATGGACACATAGAGACATGGAAACATGAACACATGGAGACATGGAGACACTGAGACATGTCTCCATGTTTCCATGTCTCCTTGTGTCCATGTCTCCATGTCTCCATATGTCCATGTCTCCATGTCTCCATATGTCCATGTGTCCATGTCTCCATGTCTCCATATGTCCATGTGTCCATGTCTCCATATCTCCATGTCTCCATATGTCCATGTGTCCATGTCTCCATGTGTCCATGTGTCCATGTGTCCATGTCTCCATGTGTCCATGTGTCCATGTCTCCATGTGTCCATGTGTCCATGTCTCCATATGTCCATGTCTCCATATGTCCATGTGTCCATGTCTCCATGTGTCCATGTGTCCATGTCTCCATGTGTCCATGTGTCCATGTGTCCATGTCTCCATGTGTCCATGTGTCCATGTCTCCATATCTCCATGTCTCCATATGTCCATGTGTCCATGTCTCCATGTGTCCATGTGTCCATGTCTCCATGTGTCCATGTGTCCATGTGTCCATATCTCCATGTGTCCATGTGTCCATGTCTCCATATCTCCATGTCTCCATATGTCCATGTGTCCATGTCTCCATGTGTCCATGTGTCCATGTCTCCATGTGTCCATGTGTCCATGTGTCCATGTCTCCATGTGTCCATGTGTCCATGTCTCCATATGTCCATGTCTCCATATGTCCATGTCTCCATGTCTCCATGTCTCCATGTGTCCATGTCTCCATGTGTCCATGTCTCCATGTCTCCATATGTCCATGTCTCCATGTCTCCATATGTCCATGTGTCCATGTCTCCATATGTCCATGTCTCCATGTCTCCATATGTCCATGTCTCCATGTCTCCATATGTCCATGTGTCCATGTCTCCATGTCTCCATGTGTCCATGTGTCCATGTCTCCATGTCTCCATGTGTCCATGTCTCCATGTGTCCATGTCCACTGCAGACATTAAGACCTGCACGTGGAGACGTTTTCCTATGTCTGGAATAAAACCGTCTTTAAAACACAAACATGTTTGTTTGCTGGGGAATAAACTGAGAAAGTTTCAGTGTTCAGTGAAAACCTGCAGTTTGATCCGAACCCGTCGCGTTTCCACTCAGTCCCACTAGAATCCACTTTCTTTCACTGATTCCATTTTTTCCCCATGTTTCTGTTTTCCAGTTTAAAAAAAAGGCAAAACTAAGAATTGATCAATTATTTGCCACATCGTGGCACCCCCGCCCCATTTAGTCCAAATCTAAAGCAGCTATAAATCAGGTGACGTCAACCTGCAGCTCCATCCAGGCGCGCGCACTGTTTACAGCACGGCCTCCATGTTTTACCTTCCAACATGTAAACAATCTTCATCAGTTGTTGGTTCCAGTCCCGCGCGGCGTGTCCGCCGCCGGCTCGCGCACGCGGGACTCGTTTCTGTTCACTGCTGCCGACCAGAAGAGAAACATGAAGGAAGCGTGCCAATAATAATCATGATAATATAATAATAAGAAAAACAATATATAATAATAATAATAATAATAATAATAATAATAATAATAATAATAATGATAATAATAATAATATAATTAATTGTTATTATTATTATTATTATTAATATTAATAATAATAATAATAATAACAATAATAATAACAATTATTATGATTATTATTATTAATAATAATCATAATAATATTAAGAAGAAGAAGAAGAGAAGAAGAAGAATATATTATAATAATACAATTGTAGTAGTAATAATTATAATAATATTATTATTATTATTATTATTATTAATAATAATAATAATAATAATAATAATAATAATAATAATAATAATAATAATAATTATAAAAACCACTACAACTAACAATAATAATAATTAAACAGCGGACTCTGCTCCCTGTATTTGTCTTCACTATTTTCTTTATACTTTTTTTTTCATTGTAACATTTTATCTTTGATTTTTGTAAATATATTTTGTTTTCAGGCTCTGCTGAGCAAAACTTGATGATTTTAATAAAACATAAATTTTGCTGGACTCTGAAAGGAAAACAGATTTTTTCTCCAAGTGCTTCATCTTGTCTGAAGTCAGAAGTGATTCTTCATCGATTGGCGGTTTAATTATTATTATTATTATTTTTTTTTTTTATTATCAACTTTCATATTAATAATTAATTATTATTAATGCAGTCAGACAGTAACACACTGCACGCCCCCCCCCCCCCCCCCCCGATGTTCAGTATTTATTAGAACTTTTCTGCAACAATATAAAAAAATGTATTAATTATAAGGTTTTTTTTTTTTACTATTTTAATGATGAAAATTAAATAAGTGTGAATTAAATGTATCACGTCTTAATTTCACGTCCACCACACACACACACACACACACACACACACACACACACACACACACCTTTAAACGTGCATCCCTGCAGTCTGTTTCAAACTCTACACTTGACCCAGATGTTTGAGTGGAGAGACTTCCTCCTCTTCCTCCTCTCCTCCTCTCCCTCCTCTCCTCCTCTTCCTCCTCTCCTCCTCTTCCTCCTCTCCTCCTCTTCCTCCTCTCCTCCTCTCCCTCCTCTCCTCCTCTTCCTCCTCTCCTCCTCTCCCTCCTCTCCTCCTCTTCCTCCTCTTCCTCCTCTTCCTCCTCTCCTCCTCTCCCTCCTCTCCTCCTCTTCCTCCTCTTCCTCCTCTCCTCCTCTTCCTCCTCTCCCTCCTCTCCTCCTCTTCCTCCTCTCCCTCCTCTCCTCCTCTTCCTCCTCTCCTCCTCTCCCTCCTCTCCTCCTCTTCCTCCTCTCCCTCCTCTCCTCCTCTTCCTCCTCTCCTCCTCTTCCTCCTCTCCTCCTCTCCCTCCTCTCCTCCTCTTCCTCCTCTCCTCCTTTTCCTCCTCTCCCTCCTCTTCCTCCTCTCCTCCTCTCCCTCCTCTCCCTCCTCTCCTCCTCTCCTCCTCTTCCTCCTCTTCCTCCTCTTCCTCCTCTCCCTCCTCTCCTCCTCTCCCTCCTCTCCTCCTCTTCCTCCTCTCCTCCTCTCCCTCCTCTTCCTCCTCTTCCTCCTCTCCCTCCTCTTCCTCCTCTTCCTCCTCTCCTCCTCTCCCTCCTCTTCCTCCTCTTCCTCCTCTCCCTCCTCTTCCTCCTCTTCCTCCTCTCCCTCCTCTTCCTCCTCTCCTCCTCTCCCTCCTCTTCCTCCTCTCCTCCTCTCCCTCCTCTCCCTCCTCTCCTCCTCTTCCTCCTCTTCCTCCTCTTCCTCCTCTCCCTCCTCTTCCTCCTCTCCTCCTCTCCCTCCTCTCCCTCCTCTCCTCCTCTTCCTCCTCTCCCTCCTCTTCCTCCTCTCCCTCCTCTTCCTCCTCTCCCTCCTCTCCTCCTCTTCCTCCTCTCCCTCCTCTCCTCCTCTTCCTCCTCTCCCTCCTCTCCTCCTCTTCCTCCTCTCCTCCTCTTCCTCCTCTCCCTCCTCTCCTCCTCTTCCTCCTCTCCCTCCTCTCCTCCTCTTCCTCCTCTCCCTCCTCTCCTCCTCTTCCTCCTCTCCTCCTTTTCCTCCTCTCCCTCCTCTTCCTCCTCTCCTCCTCTCCCTCCTCTCCTCCTCTCCTCCTCTTCCTCCTCTTCCTCCTCTTCCTCCTCTCCCTCCTCTCCTCCTCTTCCTCCTCTCCCTCCTCTCCTCCTCTTCCTCCTCTCCTCCTCTCCCTCCTCTTCCTCCTCTTCCTCCTCTCCCTCCTCTTCCTCCTCTTCCTCCTCTCCCTCCTCTTCCTCCTCTTCCTCATCTCCTCCTCTCCCTCCTCTCCCTCCTCTCCTCCTCTTCCTCCTCTCCCTCCTCTCCTCCTCTTCCTCCTCTCCTCCTCTCCCTCCTCTTCCTCCTCTTCCTCCTCTCCCTCCTCTTCCTCCTCTCCCTCCTCTTCCTCCTCTTCCTCATCTCCTCCTCTCCCTCCTCTCCCTCCTCTTCCTCCTCTTCCTCATCTCCTCCTCTCCCTCCTCTCCCTCCTCTTCCTCCTCTCCTCCTCTCCCTCCTCTCCTCCTCTTCCTCCTCTCCTCCTCTCCTCCTCTCCCTCCTCTCCTCCTCTCCTCCTCTCCCTCCTCTTCCTCCTCTCCCTCCTCTTCCTCCTCTTCCTCCTCTCCCTCCTCTTCCTCCTCTTCCTCATCTCCTCCTCTCCCTCCTCTCCCTCCTCTCCCTCCTCTCCCTCCTCTCCTCCTCTCCCTCCTCTTCCTCCTCTTCCTCCTCTCCCTCCTCTCCTCCTCTTCCTCCTCTTCCTCCTCTGCGCGTTGCCTTCAGTGTCAGCGTGAAAATCTCCACACAGCCTCCAGAAAGAAAACCTGACACTGTTCATTAAGACGTCCACTACCCAGAGCTCCCCCCCCCCCCCATTCCACTGCATCACTTTCTCCTCCCCCTCCTCCCCCTCCTCTTCCTCCTCTGCCTTCATCATCGTCGCCGACCAGCAGCGGCAGGAAAACCTCCCAGTTGGACCAGAAGGAGCATCTCGGCTTGTTATGAATCTTGTTGCAGATGTTTTCAACAGCCGGAGCGCCGCAGCTCTTCAGAGTGTTTACCTCCAGCATTCCCAAACAAACATCCTCCTGACGCGCGAGACGTGTGTGTTTTCACACGGAAGCACGCGGCAGAATGATGCAGACATGCGGTAGAGAATAAAAACATCAGGATGCACTTAGACTGATTTGTCTTCCACATTAAAAACAAAACAAAAATAAACCAAGGCAAGTTTTAACCCTTTAACCGTCTGTGCGGGTGTAACCAATATTCACAGAGAGATTATTTTATTTCATATGTTGACATAAAGCTGCCTGAGCCGCAGAACCTGCATCACGCCAAGTACAGGTTTCCCATCATAAGCATTAAACTGTCTGTTTGTGTCAAAACACTCTGATTACTGCAGGGAAACTTTGTTTATGTCAGATTAATAGTTAAAACAGCTCAATGTGAAATTATTCTTTTTTAATTTTCAAAATGAAAAATGATCAAATATTTCTTCTAAAGTAAAACTTATAAACTTCCTTTAAATACCACGACTTATTTATGTATTTATTTACGCTGTTCCTCCTATAAATTATGTTTAAACAACTTTTTAAATGTGTTTACATTTTATTTTATTTTATTTTATTTTATTTTATTTTATTTTATTTTATTTTGTTTTGTTTTGTTTTATTTTAATTAGTTTTGGTTAAAATGCTGACAGTCTGTTCTGATTATTGTGAAAATGAATTAATCGTGTTTGAATATCTTGAAGAGGTTAATGAAGAACCCCCCCTCCTCTCTGATGTGAAGCAGCTTCTGCTTCATGTTGCGTCGGGATGAATCTGTCCTCCATGCAGACCTTCATCATGCAGTAAAACCCGTCTGCGGTTTCTTTACTGGGAATGTTTGACAGCTTGTTTTAGTTGGACTGAGTCTGAAGAACTCGTCTGCACTTTTCCTGCATGTTGGGTCATTTCCTGCCACTTTTCCAACCTTTTCCTTTTCACACAATGAAATTCCTCCCCTCCAGCTGCTCTCTGGATCTCCTGCAGCTTCCACCCTTAAGTGATTGTCGTCTCTGGAACATCGGCTCTCGGCTCATTTACGTCTCAAAGACCCAGAAACTGTCCTCTAACTCGGGTAATTCTGCCGTCCTCAGCCAATAAAGATAAGAGCAGGACGGCTGGAATGTGGAGCGGAGAGGTGGCGGTGACGGAAACTGACAGCATGTTTGATCCAGTCGTCTTTAAACTGATTTACCAAACTCTTCCCACCGTCACGTTTTAGCTGCTCCGCCTGTTTTACCAGCAGCAAGCGTGGACAGCATCCGGCACCAAGTAAAGACGTGTCTACAGTAAAGACATGCAGAAACAGCAGCGTCACGAAGAGATGCAGAAGCAGCAACGTCACACAGAGATGCAGAAGCAGCAACGTCACGAAGAGATGCAGAAGCAGCAACGTCACGAAGAGATGCAGAAGCAGCAACGTCACGCAGAGATGCAGAAGCAGCAACGTCACGAAGAGATGCAGAAGCAGCAACGTCACGAAGAGATGCAGAAGCAGCAACGTCACGCAGAGATGCAGAAGCAGCAACGTCACGAAGAGATGCAGAAGCAGCAACGTCACGAAGAGATGCAGAAGCAGCAACGTCACGAAGAGATGCAGAAGCAGCAACGTCACGAAGAGATGCTGAAACAGCAACGTCACGCAGAGATGCAGAAGCAGCAACGTCACGCAGAGATGCAGAAGCAGCAACGTCACAAAGAAATGCAGAAGCAGCAACGTCACGAAGAGATGCAGAAGCAGCAACATCACGCAGAGATGCAGAAGCAGCAACGTCACGAAGAGATGCAGAAGCAGCAACGTCACGAAGAGATGCTGAAACAGCAACGTCACGCAGAGATGCAGAAGCAGCAACGTCACAAAGAGATGCAGAAGCAGCAACGTCACGCAGAGATGCAGAAGCAGCAACGTCACGCAGAGATGCAGAAGCAGCAACGTCACGCAGAGATGCAGAAGCAGCAACGTCACGAAGAGATGCAGAAGCAGCAACGTCACGAAGAGATGCAGAAGCAGCAACGTCACGCAGAGATGCAGAAGCAGCAACGTCACGCAGAGATGCAGAAGCAGCAACGTCACGCAGAGATGCAGAAGCAGCAACGTCACGAAGAGATGCAGAAGCAGCAACGTCACGAAGAGATGCAGAAGCAGCAACGTCACGCAGAGATGCAGAAGCAGCAACGTCACGCAGAGATGCAGAAGCAGCAACGTCACGCAGAGATGCAGAAGCAGCAACGTCACGCAGAGATGCAGAAGCAGCAACGTCACGAAGAGATGCAGAAGCAGCAACGTCACGCAGAGATGCAGAAGCAGCAACGTCACAAAGAGATGCAGAAGCAGCAACGTCACGCAGAGATGCAGAAGCAGCAACGTCACAAAGAGATGCAGAAGCAGCAACGTCACGAAGAGATGCAGAAGCAGCAACGTCACGAAGAGATGCAGAAGCAGCAACGTCACGAAGAGATGCAGAAACAGCAGCGTCACAAAGAGATGCAGAAGCAGCAACGTCACGCAGAGATGCAGAAGCAGCAACGTCACAAAGAGATGCAGAAGCAGCAACGTCACGAAGAGATGCAGAAGCAGCAACGTCATGAAGAGATGCAGAAGCAGCAACGTCACGCAGAGATGCAGAAGCAGCAACGTCACAAAGAGATGCAGAAGCAGCAACGTCACGAAGAGATGCAGAAGCAGCAACGTCACGCAGAGATGCAGAAGCAGCAACGTCACGCAGAGATGCAGAAGCAGCAACGTCACGCAGAGATGCAGAAGCAGCAACGTCACACAGAGATGCAGAAGCAGCAACGTCACGCAGAGATGCAGAAGCAGCAACGTCACGAAGAGATGCAGAAGCAGCAACGTCACGCAGAGATGCAGAAGCAGCAACGTCACAAAGAGATGCAGAAGCAGCAACGTCACGCAGAGATGCAGAAGCAGCAACGTCACAAAGAGATGCAGAAGCAGCAACGTCACGAAGAGATGCAGAAGCAGCAACGTCACGCAGAGATGCAGAAGCAGCAACGTCACAAAGAGATGCAGAAGCAGCAACGTCACGCAGAGATGCAGAAACAGCAACGTCACGCAGAGATGCAGAAGCAGCAACGTCACGCAGAGATGCAGAAGCAGCAACGTCACGAAGAGATGCAGAAGCAGCAACGTCACGAAGAGATGCAGAAGCAGCAACGTCACGCAGAGATGCAGAAGCAGCAACGTCACAAAGAGATGCAGAAGCAGCAACGTCACGCAGAGATGCAGAAGCAGCAATGTCACGCAGAGATGCAGAAGCAGCAACGTCACGCAGAGATGCAGAAGCAGCAGCGTCACAAAGAGATGCAGAAGCAGCAACGTCACGCAGAGATGCAGAAGCAGCAGCGTCACAAAGAGATGCAGAAGCAGCAACGTCATGAAGAGATGCAGAAGCAGCAATGTCACGCAGAGATGCAGAAGCAGCAACGTCACAAAGAGATGCAGAAGCAGCAACGTCACAAAGAGATGCAGAAGCAGCAACGTCACGCAGAGATGCAGAAGCAGCAACGTCACGCAGAGATGCAGAAGCAGCAACGTCACGCAGAGATGCAGAAGCAGCAACGTCACGAAGAGATGCAGAACACGACAAGTTTTTATTCTTTTTTATTTTAATGTCAGAAAATCCAAAAGATGCAGATTCATGAGATCCTGATATGATTAATGTTTAGATAAAATCGTGGATCCACAGAAACATGAACGGTCCCTTCCAGTACTCATCCGATCTGTTGTTAATTTAATTTAGTGGACATGCTGTTTGCTAAAGGCCTAACCCCAACCTGTAAATGATTTTCCCGGTTCGTTTCTCTGGCTTCCAGATATTTACAGGAAAGTTTGGAGTGTTTTTTTATTTGTTATATTTAATAAAAGACTTGATTAGTGTAAGATATTTTCGCTTTCCTAAAGTATTTCAGGAAACTTAGCATACGTAATAATTAGGGCTGCGACGATCTGCTTTTGTTCCGATTCGATTCGATTCTGATTTTTTGGGTGCCCATTCAATTTAAATTGCGATTCTCACAATTCTTCAATATTGCTTATTTTTGCAGATTAAAAACAAAAAAAAAATGTCTGAAACTTTTCTTTTAACCATCATTTTACTTGATTTCAATGCAGAAAAAACAACCCAGTATCCACAACATCAATCTGCTGTTATAATGCCCAGGAAGACAAGTAAAAAGATCAATAAAATACGAAAAATGACAAAAAATTTATAATGTATTATTTTTATTTAGTTGAAAAAACAATCGATTTTTTAACAAAAAAATCTATTTTACAATTGTGAAGCAAAAAATCCCGATTTTCAATTTTTCGATTTGATATTCCACCCCTAGTAGCAATCGTCCTGCTGGCAGATTATTCCGCTGGATGGTAGTCTGAAGCGTCTCAGGTGAAGTTTTCTGTGCAGATGTGTGCAGTGGGCCGTGGGACCACCGGCAGGCTGGACTCTAATGATTTCACAGCAGCAGATTTAACAGAAGGGGGCTGCTCTGTGTCACACCACCCCGCAGGCTTTAACAAGGCCCGCAGTCAAAACATGGCAAACAGGCTTGACCTCCACAGATCCTGGACTCAGACGGACCAAAACATCACCCGTCCCCAGGCTCCACAGCACATCTCCACTTGTCCTCGCTGCTTCTTCATCCTGCTTGTATCTACAGACCTGTGGAACGTCGCCAGCACAGGAACGTTCTTCACCAGCTCCTGGATTCAGATGCAGTTCTTGTCCGGTTTAAAGCGCAGATGAAGGTCAGGTCGTGTTTTCTGTGTTTGTGATGAAACAAGAAGCACGACTGGATGTAAACGCAGAGCTGTGTTGAGCTCATTCTTCCCGCTGACATGAGCACCCTACAGGCTCCTAACGGCAGCTAGTTAAAGTCCCTGCTTGTCCATTCAGCTCTCCTGCTCATTAAAACCGTGAATGGGCCACAGATGTGGAGCCCATTAGTTTCTACCTGAAGCAGCGTAGGCAGAGGAGCCGTCAGAAAGCCAACATTAGGGTGAAGCTGGGTTTTCCCACCGAGGCCACACAGGCTAACGCCCTCTCAGCTGCTGTGACTGATGTGTTCATCAGATGTTAGGTTGTTTTAATGCACTTCTAAAGAGCTGCAGGATCTCCTGGTTCAGGTTTAAAGTCCTGCATCAAGCTCAGGTGAGCCGTTTGAGCACTGCGTGGACAAATGGGTCTGAGCTGGTTCCAGTCCTGGTGAGAGCTGCACTGACCTCTGACCCCAGCCCAACACATGAAGCGTTGCAGTCATGTGATGCATCGTCATGGCATCAGGAAACACGCGTCTCACTGTCCGTATTTTCCCAACCCTTACAAACTTGACCTGATTGATCCGGAATAATCTGGACGACTGGGACCAGGTGGCCAACGGAGCCTTGCTTGCTGGAACTGCTGCCTTTTGGATCCTGTTGACAACCGACTCTTTAGGTTCTGAATCTGTTTTCTTCACGTGAACTCGCCAGCCAGTTCGGGAACTTCCTGCCGGTCTGACAGGAAGACTCCGTCAGACATTCCCGACGCAGGTTCCCAACCATCCTTCCCATCCTGAGGAGCTTCCCTGCTGACAGCATGATGCTGCCACCACCGTGCCTCACTGGGAGGTTCAGCCTCTCTCAGGTGATGTAGGTCCTGTTCTCGCTGCTGGAGCTCGGTGGGAGTTTATGTCAGGAGAAAACCTGAGTCACACACAGACGTAACGATACGAGCCGACAAGGTTTCATCCGGAAAATAACCAGAAGTTTCCTTCCTTTATCACTGTCTGCTCCGTCGCGTCGCCTCATTCAGCTGGTGTGTGTGTGTGTGTGTGTGTGTGTGTGTGCATTTCATCAGTCTGAAACTTTCCAAGTGAACTAGTTTGTAGTTGCAGAGTGGTAAAGGTTGCCTGTATTGTCTGTAAACTGCTGGGCAGTGAACCATTAGGCTTTGTTGTTTGCTGTGATGAGATGCGGCCTTGGTTTGAACACGAGGAGCTCCTGCTTCTTTGGGTTTTAGCTCGGTTCAGTCTGCAGCAGCAGCTTTAAAACCCTCTCATCCTCTTCCTCATCTTCATCTCGGTACTGTACAGTTTTTGTCCAGGAATGCAGCGAGTGTGAGAAATGAAGAGTCATTTTCCTCTCAGTCGGTGTGAGCTGTGGTGAAACTCGCTGCTATCTGGAAAGAGACTAAAATAGCCCACGGCTCCGCGTCCCGGCCTGCATCGGGACAACGTGAGGTCAGCTTGTGGAATGACAAGCTCTCACACTCAGCTGGATGCTTATCGCCACAGCGGGGGCTCTGATTGGATGTTTATCAAAAGCAGAGCTTGTTGTTGGTTGATGGAATGACCTTTCCAGTATCAGGCATGGTGGGGGGGGGCGGTGGACTCTCCTGATAGTTCTTCACACCTGCAGGCCTCTTCTCCAGACCTCTGGACAGAAAGGAGGATTATTCCACCAGTCCACATCTGAAACGTTCCGGACCGAACAGAGAGATTTTCTTTTCTTCTGCGTAGAATCTGCAGGTTTTACATCCCGCCATTTTTACCTGCTTTCATTTCACATGTTTACCTCCAGGGCCAATCAGAACCGGGACCGGGACCTGGACCGGGACCGGGACCGGGACCGGAATCATCAGAGCCAGTTAGGGGGGTTAGGCAACCTCTGCATGGTTGTCTTCTGTGTATGTATGTGTGTGTGTGTATGTGTGTGTATGTGTGTGTGTATGTGTGTGTGTGTGTGTATGTGTATGTGTGTGTGTATGTGTGTATGTATGTGTGTGTGTGTATGTGTGTGTATGTGTGTGTGTGTGTGTATGTGTATGTGTGTGTGTGTATGTGTGTGTGCATGTGTGTGTGTGTGTGTGTATGTGTATGTGTGTATGTGTGTGTGTATGTGTGTGTGTGTATGTGTGTGTGTGTGTGTGTGTGTATGTGTGTGTGCGTGTGTGTATGTGTGTGTGTATGTGTGTGTGTGTATGTGTGTGTGTATGTGTGTGTGTGTGTGTGTGTATGTACCGGGTAAAACCAGTCCAGATCTGGGATTTTACATCTTCTCCTTCTGATGGTTCTGCTGATCCACTCGAGTCACGTCGTTTCAGACGACCAGCTTCACCTCGGTGGAGAAACAGACTAAAGTGCAGATTTCACTGGAAAGGGTTCTACTGGAGCTGTGCTCATGAAAAAGAAGAAATTCTTTCAGTCTGGAGTGAAACAGAAAAAGAAAAGAAGACGGGAGCAGAAGGCGGTGGTCCACGTTTCAGCTGTTAGCCGCCATCAGGCCCGACCTCACGGTGGGGATGTGACGCCCAGCTCACGGAACGGCGTTCCATCCTCAGTAAAACATGAGAAATTATAACATATAGTCCAGATTTTTCTTTTTTAACATCAGAATAAAGACAGAGTAACATAAAAAGAAGACAGTGGTCACCCTGTGTGTCCAGCGGTAAATTCGAGGCGCTTCTCTTCCTGTTTGGGTGATTTTGTTTCGTATGTTTGCATCCTTGCCTTTTTAGGTTTGCCCAGAAGTCAGCCGGTGATGTTGTCTGTGGTCCGAGTACGTTCAGCCATTTTCTGTTTTAAACCAAAAACCAAAAAACAGAAATACCACAGCTTTTGTTTTTCCAATACAATGAAAAAAACAATTTTCATGATTTATTCCTCAAATTTAAAGACGAAAAATGAGAAAAAAAACGCCTGTTTTTATATGATTTTTATATGAAGGATGAATTCCTTTTACTATTTTCCTTCTGAATAGGAAGATGAGGAATTGGATCCTGATTTTATTTTTAATTAAACTCTATTTCTAATTATTATTATAATTGTTGTTAATAAAATTTGTTAGATGAATGAGAGAAAACTGGATCCCATAATAGCTTCCATGGAGCATACTGGGCAGACAGCTGACGCAGGAATCTTCCAGTAAGGCTGCTTTCGCCGTATGCATCACCAATAATATGCAATGTACACAAGATAAATGCAGAATAATAAATAATCAGTTTGCTGATCTGTGAGGCATGAATAATTCTTGTAATGCTTCCACCAGCAGCTTCCGCGTAACAAGATAAAAATACATTCATGATTTCTAAACAGGATTTTTGCTCCTTCTAGAGTAATGGTGACGAAGTTGCCCCACTTGCATCATCGATGAGCAACCATGGTCCCCAGTTAACCGATGCATGTCCCAGTATGAAACCCGTCAGGCTGCGAGGTGAAAACTCTGAGCATATCTGCAGCGTGTGAATGTCTCTGAGGGAGAAGACTCAAAAGGAAACACTGAACAGAGGTTTCATCACGAGCAGAAGACTTCACACGCCAGGTCTTCATGCTTTTTCTTCTCATGAAACTAAAATAGAAATTAAACATGAATTTTAATCTACAGATATCAGATCCTGGTGAAACAGTTGTCTTTCAGTTGTATCAGTGAGCAGCTGGGGAGTTCCTCAGAGTTTATTGCTGCTTTCGAATCCAAACAACATGTTTCTGCATCACACGGTGCAGAAACCAGCCAGGAGGTCGCTTTCCTGGCTGCTTCCAGAGGCCGAGTGCTTCCTGAAAACGCTGGACTGATAAGATTCCAGAGAAGATCCGTTGGAACAGACTAAAGATAATTATGGACGTTGAATCCCCCCCAGATGACCTGAGAATTGTGTGGCTGGGACATAAATCTGCTTTGTGGCCGCCCAGGTCAGTCCTCCTGTGGGAAAAAGGAGATGAGAGACTCGGGGTCAATCGAGGCTAAGCCTGGCTGGTGCCGGTGGGACCCCGTTTCCCCTGAAACACCCCGAGACGCTAACATCAGGCCCAGATCAAGCAGTGCTAACCTGGTCAGAGCCAAAGAAGGAGGCAACAGCAGCAGCGACATCCATCTCCGAGCGTTTATCCTCCAGAGTAAACACTGTGCTACAAACTCTAATCACTTCTGAACGAAGTACAAAACCGCTGCAGAGGCTCTGAAAATCCTCCATCTGATCCACGATGAGAGTGATCAGAATTATCAGCAGAGATCATGTCGCTCCAGTTTTAGTGTCTATTCATGTTAAATCTAGAGTAGCCTAAACTTCTTCTGACACATGAGACTGTTAGTGACTGAGCTTCCAGATGTTCCAGTCAGAGCTCTGCTCCTCCTGTTGGTTCCTAAACGCAGAGCGGGATGCAGGACCGGCGACGATCAGATCCTCTGTCTGGAACCAGATCCCAGTTTCTCATCTGAGACCCTCCATCGGTCAGATCAAACTTTTCTGATTCAGTCTTCTGGTTTTGGCTTCGTGTCTCCGATCCATCGGATCCAGACTTCCCACATTGCTCCGGGAGACGTCCCCCACATTGCACCGGGAGACCTCCCCCACATTGCACCGGGAGACGTCCCCCACATTGCACCGGGAGACCTCCCCCACATTGCACCGGGAGACGTCCCCCACATTGCGCCGGGAGACGTCCCCCACATTGCGCCGGGAGACGTCCCCCACATTGCACCGGGAGACCTCCCCCACATTGCTCCGGGAGACGTCCCCCACATTGCACCGGGAGACGTCCCCCACATTGCACCGGGAGACGTCCCCCACATTGCACCGGGAGACCTCCCCCACATTGCACCGGGAGACCTCCCCCACATTGCACCGGGAGACGTCCCCCACATTGCGCCGGGAGACGTCCCCCACATTGCACCGGGAGACCTCCCCCACATTGCTCCGGGAGACGTCCCCCACATTGCGCCGGGAGACGTCCCCCACATTGCACCGGGAGACGTCCCCCACATTGCACCGGGAGACGTCCCCCACATTGCGCCGGGAGACGTCCCCCACATTGCGCCGGGAGACGTCCCCCACATTGCGCCGGGAGACGTCCCCCACATTGCACCGGGAGACATCCCCCACATTGCGCCGGGAGACGTCCCCCACATTGCTCCGGGAGACGTCCCCCACATTGCACCGGGAGACGTCCCCCACATTGCGCCGGGAGACCTCCCCCACATTGCGCCGGGAGACGTCCCCCACATTGCGCCGGGAGACGTCCCCCACATTGCACCGGGAGACCTCCCCCACATTGCTCCGGGAGACCTCCCCCACATTGCACCGGGAGACCTCCCCCACATTGCACCGGGAGACCTCCCCCACATTGCTCCGGGAGACGTCCCCCACATTGCGCCGGGAGACCTACCCCACATTGCGCCGGGAGACGTCCCCCATGATGCACTATGAGACGTCCCCCATGATGCACTATGAGACATTCCCCACAATGCGCCGGGTTCCTCTTGGTTCTCTTTGTTCTTCTCCTGTTAAGTCCTCTTTCCTGTCCTCCACCGTCCTTCAGTCCACTGCTTCTGGTTCTGGTTCTGGTTCTGGTTCTGATGGAGGTCTTCCTCTTCTCTCAGTCTGGGTGTGTTTATCTGGACAGTTGTTGCCATGAACTGGTGGGCTCATGTGGATCCCAGGATGGATTCTAACTGGTCTAGTTTGGGCTGAACGCTGCTGGACACCAGCAGAAACCAGGGACCCATAGGAACCAGGGACCCATAGGAACCAGGGACCCAAAGAAACCAGGAACCCATAGGAACCAGGGACCCAAAGGAACCAGGAACCCATAGGAACCAGGGACCCATAGGAACCAGGCACCCAAAGGAACCAAGAACCCATAGGAACCAGGCACCCATAGAAACCAGGGACCCATAGGAACCAGTGACCCATAGAAACCAGGGACCCATAGGAACCAGGGACCCATAGGAACCAGGCACCCATAGAAACCAGGGACCCATAGGAACCAGGGACCCATAGAAACCAGGAACCCATAGGAACCAGGGACCCAAAGGAACCAGGAACCCATAGGAACCAGGGACCCATAGGAACCAGGCACCCAAAGGAACCAAGAACCCATAGGAACCAGGCACCCATAGAAACCAGGGACCCATAGGAACCAGTGACCCATAGAAACCAGGGACCCATAGGAACCAGGGACCCATAGGAACCAGGCACCCATAGAAACCAGGGACCCATAGGAACCAGGGACCCATAGAAACCAGGGACCCATAGGAACCAAGAACCCATAGGAACCAGGGACCCATAGAAACCAGGGACCCATAGGAACCAGGGACCCATAGGAACCAGGCACCCATAGAAACCAGGGACCCATAGGAACCAGGGACCCATAGAAACCAGGGACCCATAGGAACCAGGCACCCATAGAAACCAGGGACCCATAGGAACCAGGCACCCATAGGAACCAGGCACCCATAGAAGCCAGGGACCCATAGGAACCAGGCACCCAAAGGAACCAAGAACCCATAGGAACCAGGGACCCATAGGAACCAGGCACCCAAAGGAACCAAGAACCCATAGGAACCAGGGACCCATAGGAACCAGGCACCCAAAGGAACCAAGAACCCATAGGAACCAGGGACCCATAGGAACCAGGCACCCATAGAAACCAGGGACCCATAGGAACCAGGCACCCAAAGGAACCAAAAACCCATAGGAACCAGGGACCCATAGGAACCAGGGACCCATAGGAACCAGGGACCCATAGGAACCAGGCACCCATAGAAACCAGGGACCCAAAGAAACCAGGAACCCATAGGAACCAGGGACCCATAGGAACCAGGGACCCATAGGAACCAGGGACCCAAAGGAACCAGGAACCCATAGGAACCAGGGACCCAAAGGAACCAGGAACCCATAGGAACCAGGGACCCATAGGAACCAGGGACCCAAAGGAACCAGGAACCCATAGGAACCAGGGACCCAAAGGAACCAGGAACCCATAGGAACCAGGGACCCATAGGAACCAGGGACCCAAAGGAACCAGGGACCCATAGGAACCAGGGACCCATAGGAACCAGGAACCCATAGGAACCAGGCACCCATAGGAACCAGGGACCCATAGGAACCAGGGACCCATAGGAACCAGGGACCCATAGGAACCAGGCACCCATAGAAACCAGGGACCCATAGGAACCAGGGACCCATAGGAACCAGGCACCCATAGAAACCAGGGACCCATAGGAACCAGGCACCCAAAGGAACCAAGAACCCATAGGAACCAGGGACCCATAGGAACCAGGGACCCATAGAAACCAGGGACCCATAGGAACCAGGGACCCATAGGAACCAGGGACCCATAGAAACCAGGGACCCATAGGAACCAGGGACCCATAGAAACCAGGGACCCATAGGAACCAGGGACCCATAGGAACCAGGCACCCATAGAAACCAGGGACCCATAGAAACCAGGGACCCATAGGAACCAGGAACCCATAGGAACCAGGCACCCATAGGAACCCATAGGAACCAGGCACCCATAGGAACCAGGAACCCATAGGAACCAGGCACCCATAGGAACCAGGAACCCATAATGAGAAACAATTAGAACAGTTACATTATTCATGTCATAGAGGATCTGATATTGTGTCTGATTTATGTCAAAATATTTTTCAAGAAACTTCAAGAAAATTTTTTAAAATCTGCAAAACAAGATGAAACAAAAGCAAGAAGACTGATCTACAACTCGTACATGTTCATGAAACAAAGGAAATATGTTTGCAGCGCGTCATGAGACGGAACAAAGCGCCGTGGATCCAGATGAACGTGTTGCTCCAACGGAGGCTGTGGAGGCTGTGGAGGCGAGCTAACGTGCTAACGCTAACGCTCAGCCCAAACTGCCCGCAGGGTTCTGGAAGCTTGGACTGAGGCGAGATCCCGCCGCCCTCTGCACCATTTTCCCATTCCCTGGCTTTTCCATGTCCACTTGGCTCTGGAGCTTCGGTGGTGAGGAAAACCAGACGCCCCCTCTGCCGCCGCCACCCCTCCTCCTCCCTCCACTCTGCTGGCTTTTCTTCTCCATCCCCCCTTTGGCCCTCGGGCTTTATTTTATGGCAGGGCTTCTAACATGTGACCCCTGCGTGCATTAGGCTGCATGTACACAGCCAAACAGCAAAATAAAGCAGGAGAAGAGGTGTTTTCTACTCAAATCTTTGTGTGAGGCGAATCCACATCACCAAATCCTGGTCAGCGATAAGAGCATTCAGATTTATGCCCTGCAGAACAGAACTCTACTGTAATCCAATCAAACGGCAGAAATCCTCTCTGCTGTGTTCAGATTTAAGCAGCTCTTTCCTTCTGCTGCCTCGTCGGCACCGACGTCTCTGCGGATCGTCTGAGCAGCCTGACCGTTATGCAGAGTGACAACCTGTAATTTGGTGTACACATTTACCTCATTTGCATGAGAAGCATCGGCGCTGCGCCCAACGAATTTCAGCGGCGGTTAATCTCAGCCTAAATAACGGCGGCTGGATCATGGACGCCTGCTGGGAAAACGAGGAGTCGCTCATTAGAGGCTCTTTGTTCTGCTGTGGCGTCCACCGCCTGACTGTCCTCCACGCCCAGGTGTTTAGCTCCACCCGCCATCTTGAAGACTCGCTGAGACCAAACTAAGAGATCTTAGTTTGGTCTCAGCGCTTCTTCTTCAGGAAGGCCTGTCAGCATTCACAGCTAATCTATAAATCTTCTTCTTTACGCTTCATCTAAAGCAGGGGTGTCAAACTCCAGTCCTCAAGGATCCGGCAGGTTTTTGTTGTTTTCCTCCACCAACACAGCTGATTCAAATCAAATGCATCCAGAAGATTCTTGTCAACCAATTTATCAATTTCAATCAGGTGTGTTGGAGCATGGTGACAATAAAAACCTGCAGGATACCGGCCCTCGAGGACTGGAGTTTGACGCCTGTGATCTAAAGCAAGGACTCAGGTACGCGACAAGCGCTGCACATATGGAGCTCCAGGTGGAGGTTCACCTGGACCTTCAGGTGAAGATTCAGGTGGAGGTTCAGGTGGAGGTTCAAGTGGAGCAGGTGGTCCCTGCAGGACGGTTCCTCGAGGTCGGTGGTTCAGGAGGACAGGAAAGTCTAGACACAGTCGTCCCAGAATGCATTGCACAGGTAAAGTGACATGCGGATCAGTCGGTCGGTTAGATGTAAAGCTCTTCTCAGGTCAGGGTGTTTCCTTCAACA
Source organism: Telmatherina bonti (assembly GCF_933228915.1). Lineage (NCBI taxonomy): Eukaryota > Metazoa > Chordata > Actinopteri > Atheriniformes > Telmatherinidae > Telmatherina > Telmatherina bonti. Next base: position 2,787,979 of record NC_136628.1, on the reverse strand, counting down.
ACTCGCTGAGCTGAGAGTCACTCAGAAAAATGGGTCAAATTTGAAACAGTGGTGGAACAAACCTTTGGTTAGTGGGCTTTTACACCAAAACCAGTTGGTAAAGACGGATCTGACGGGTTCGCATCGGATCAGGCAGTTAAACGGTTCAGATCAGAGATGCTAGCAGGAATCTTTTCTCCCAAAGCCTCTGAGCACGAGGAGCAGGAAATGTCAGACCTTGTTAGATGTTTGTTTAGCAGCACGTTACGGGATCTGCAGCTACCCGTCACGCCATCAGCTACCCGTCACGTCATCAGCTACCCGTCACGTCATCAGCTACCCGTCACGTCATCAGCTACCCGTCACGCCGTCAGCTACCCGTCACGTCATCAGCTACCCGTCACGTCATCAGCTACCCGTCACGTCATCAGCTACCCGTCACGCCGTCAGCTACCCGTCACGTCATCAGCTACCCGTCACGTCGTCAGCTACCCGTCACGTCATCAGCTACCCGTCACGTCGTCAGCTACCCGTCACGTCATCAGCTGCCCGTCACGTCGTCAGCTACCCGTCACGCCATCAGCTACCCGTCACGTCATCAGCTACCCGTCACGCCATCAGCTACCCGTCACGTCATCAGCTACCCGTCACGCCATCAGCTACCCGTCACGTCGTCAGCTACCCGTCACGCCATCAGCTACCCGTCACGTCATCAGCTACCCGTCACGTCATCAGCTACCCGTCACGTCATCAGCTACCCGTCACGTCGTCAGCTACCCGTCACGTCGTCAGCTACCCGTCACGTCATGAGCTACCCGTCAAGCCATCAGCTACCCGTCACGCCATCAGCTACCCGTCACGCCATCAGCTACCCGTCACGTCATCAGCTACCCGTCACGTCATCAGCTACCCGTCAAGCCATCAGCTACCCGTCACGCCATCAGCTACCCGTCACGTCGTCAGCTACCCGTCACGTCATCAGCTACCCGTCACGTCGTCAGCTACCCGTCACGTCGTCAGCTACCCGTCACGTCGTCAGCTACCCGTCACGTCATCAGCTACCTGTCACGTCATCAGCTACCCGTCACACCATCAGCTACCCGTCACACCGTCAGCTACCCGTCACACCGTCAGCTACCCGTCACGTCGTCAGCTACCCGTCACGTCATCAGCTACCCGTCACGTCGTCAGCTACCCGTCACGTCATCAGCTACCCGTCACGTCATCAGCTACCCGTCACGTCATCAGCTACCTGTCACGTCATCAGCTACCCGTCACACCATCAGCTACCCGTCACACCGTCAGCTACCCGTCACGTCGTCAGCTACCCGTCACGTCATCAGCTACCCGTCACACCATCAGCTACCCGTCACACCGTCAGCTACCTGTCACGCCGTCAGCTACCCGTCACGTCATCAGCTACCCGTCACACCGTCAGCTACCCGTCACGCCGTCAGCTACCCGTCACGTCATCAGCTACCCGTCAAGTCATGAGCTACCCGTCACGTCATGAGCTAACCGTCACGCCGTCAGCTACCCGTCACGTCATCAGCTACCCGTCACGCCGTCAGCTACCCGTCACGCCGTCAGCTACCCGTCACGCCGTCAGCTACCCGTCACGTCATCAGCTACCCGTCACGCCATCAGCTACCCGTCACGCCATCAGCTACCCGTCACGTCATCAGCTACCCGTCACGTCATCAGCTACCCGTCACGTCATCAGCTACCCGTCACGTCGTCAGCTACCCGTCACGTCGTCAGCTACCCGTCACGTCATGAGCTACCCGTCAAGCCATCAGCTACCCGTCACGCCATCAGCTACCCGTCACGTCATGAGCTAACCGTCACGTCATGAGCTACCCGTCACGTCATCAGCTACCCGTCACACCGTCAGCTACCCGTCACGCCGTCAGCTACCCGTCACGTCATCAGCTACCCGTCACGTCATGAGCTACCCGTCACGTCATGAGCTACCCGTCATGCCGTCAGCTACCCGTCACGTCATCAGCTACCCGTCACGTCATGAGCTACCCGTCAAGCCATCAGCTACCCGTCACGCCATCAGCTACCCGTCACGCCATCAGCTACCCGTCACGTCATCAGCTACCCGTCACGTCTTCAGCTACCCGTCAAGCCATCAGCTACCCGTCACGCCATCAGCTACCCGTCACGTCGTCAGCTACCCGTCACGCCGTCAGCTACCCGTCACGTCGTCAGCTACCCGTCACGTCATGAGCTACCCGTCACGTCATCAGCTACCCGTCACACCGTCAGCTACCCGTCACGCCGTCAGCTACCCGTCACGCCGTCAGCTACCCGTCACGCCATCAGCTACCCGTCACGTCATCAGCTACCCGTCACGTCATCAGCTACCCGTCACGCCATCAGCTACCCGTCACGCCGTCAGCTACCCGTCACGCCGTCAGCTACCCGTCACGCCATCAGCTACCCGTCACGCCGTCAGCTACCCGTCACGCCATCAGCTACCCGTCACGCCATCAGCTACCCGTCACACCGTCAGCTACCCGTCACGCCATCAGCTACCCGTCACGCCGTCAGCTACCCGTCACGCCGTCAGCTACCCGTCACGCCATCAGCTACCCGTCACGCCGTCAGCTACCCGTCACGCCATCAGCTACCCGTCACGCCATCAGCTACCCGTCACGCCGTCAGCTACCCGTCACGTCATGAGCTACCCGTCACGTCATCAGCTACCCGTCACGTCATCAGCTACCCGTCACGTCATCAGCTACCCGTCACGTCATCAGCTACCTGTCACGTCATCAGCTACCCGTCACGTCGTCAGCTACCCGTCACGTCATCAGCTACCCGTCACACCGTCAGCTACCTGTCACGCCGTCAGCTACCCGTCACGTCATGAGCTACCCGTCACGTCATCAGCTACCCGTCACACCGTCAGCTACCCGTCACGCCGTCAGCTACCCGTCACGTCATCAGCTACCCGTCACGTCATGAGCTACCCGTCACGCCGTCAGCTACCCGTCACGCCATCAGCTACCCGTCACGTCATCAGCTACCCGTCACGTCATCAGCTACCATTCACGCCATCAACTACCCGTCACGCCTTCAGCTACCCGTCACGTCATGAGCTACCCGTCACGCCATCAGCTACCCGTCACGCCTTCAGCTACCCGTCAAGCCATCAGCTACCCGTCACGCCATCAGCTACCCGTCAAGCCATCAGCTACCCGTCACGTCATCAGCTACCCGTCACGTCATCAGCTACCCGTCACGTCATCAGCTACCCGTCACGTCGTCAGCTACCCGTCACGTCGTCAGCTACCCGTCACGTCATCAGCTACCCGTCACGTCATCAGCTACCCGTCACGTCGTCAGCTACCCGTCACGTCGTCAGCTACCCGTCACGTCATGAGCTACCCGTCAAGCCATCAGCTACCCGTCACGCCATCAGCTACCCGTCACGCCATCAGCTACCCGTCACGTCATCAGCTACCCGTCACGTCATCAGCTACCCGTCAAGCCATCAGCTACCCGTCACGCCATCAGCTACCCGTCACGTCGTCAGCTACCCGTCACGTCATCAGCTACCCGTCACGTCGTCAGCTACCCGTCACGTCATCAGCTACCCGTCACGTCGTCAGCTACCCGTCACGTCATCAGCTACCTGTCACGTCATCAGCTACCCGTCACACCATCAGCTACCCGTCACACCGTCAGCTACCCGTCACGCCGTCAGCTACCCGTCACGTCATCAGCTACCTGTCACGTCATCAGCTACCCGTCACGCCATTTGCTACCCGTCACGCCGTCAGCTACCCGTCACGTCTTGAGCTACCCGTCACGTCATGAGCTACCCGTCACGCCATCAGCTACCCGTCACGTCATCAGCTACCCGTCACGCCGTCAGCTACCCGTCACGCCATTTGCTACCCGTCACGCCATCAGCTACCCGTCACGTCATCAGCTACCCGTCACGTCATCAGCTACCCGTCACGCCTTTTGCTACCCGTCACGCCGTCAGCTACCCGTCACGTCATGAGCTACCCGTCACGTCATGAGCTACCAGTCACACCGTCAACTACCCGTCACGTCATCAGCTACCCGTCACGCCGTCAGCTACCCGTCACGCCGTCAGCTACCCGTCACGCCGTCAGCTACCCGTCACGCCGTCAGCTACCCGTCACGTCATCAGCTACCCTTCACGCCATCAGCTACCCGTCACGCCTTCAGCTACCCGTCACGTCATGAGCTACCTGTCACGTCATCAGCTACCCTTCACGCCATCAGCTACCCGTCACGCCTTCAGCTACCCGTCACGTCATCAGCTACCCTTCACGCCATCAGCTACCCGTCACGCCGTCAGCTACCCGTCACGTCATCAGCTACCCGTCACGCCGTCAGCTACCCGTCACGCCTTCAGCTACCCGTAACGTCATCAGCTACCCTTCACGCCATCAGCTACACGTCACGCCTTCAGCTACCCGTCACGTCATGAGCTACCCGTCACGCCATCAGCTACCCGTCACGCCGTCAGCTACCCGTCACGTCATCAGCTACCCGTCACGCCTTCAGCTACCCGTCACGTCATCAGCTACCCGTCACGCCGTCAGCTACCCGTCACGTCATGAGCTACCCGTCACGTCATCAGCTACCCGTCACGCCGTCAGCTACCCGTCACGCCATCAGCTACCCGTCACGTCATCAGCTACCCGTCACGCCGTCAGCTACCCGTCACGTCATGAGCTACCCGTCACGTCATGAGCTACCCGTCACGCCGTCAGCTACCCGTCACGTCATCAGCTACCCGTCACGTCATCAGCTACCCGTCACGTCATCAGCTACCCGTCACGTCGTCAGCTACCCGTCACGTCATCAGCTACCCGTCACGTCATCAGCTACCCGTCACGTCATCAGCTACCCGTCACGTCATCAGCTACCCGTCACGTCATCAGCTACCCGTCAAGCCGTCAGCTACCCGTCACGTCATCAGCTACCCGTCACGTCATCAGCTACCCGTCACGTCGTCAGCTACCCGTCACGTCATCAGCTACCCGTCACGTCATCAGCTACCCGTCACGTCGTCAGCTACCCGTCACGTCATCAGCTACCCGTCACGTCATCAGCTACCCGTCACACCGTCAGCTACCCGTCACACCGTCAGCTACCCGTCACACCGTCAGCTACCCGTCACACCGTCAGCTACCCGTCACGCCGTCAGCTACCCGTCACGTCATGAGCTACCCGTCACGTCATGAGCTACCCGTCACGTCATGAGCTACCCGTCACACCGTCAGCTACCCGTCACGCCGTCAGCTACCCGTCACGTCATGAGCTACCCGTCACGTCATGAGCTACCCGTCACGTCATGAGCTACCCGTCACGTCATCAGCTACCCGTCACACCGTCAGCTACACGTCACGCCGTCAGCTACCCGTCACACCGTCAGCTACCTGTCACGCCGTCAGCTACCCGTCACGTCTTGAGCTACCCGTCACGTCATGAGCTACCCGTCACGTCATCAGCTACCCGTCACACCGTCAGCTACCCGTCACGCCGTCAGCTACCCGTCACGTCGTGAGCTACCCGTCACGTCATGAGCTACCCGTCACGTCATCAGCTACCCATCACGCCGTCAGCTACCCGTCACGTCGTGAGCTACCCGTCACGTCATGAGCTACCCGTCACGTCATCAGCTACCCGTCACGCCGTCAGCTACCCTTCACGTCGTCAGCTACCCGTCACGTCATGAGCTACCCGTCACGTCATGAGCTACCCGTCACGCCGTCAGCTACCCGTCACGTCCTCAGCTACCCGTCACGCCGTCAGCTACCCGTCACGTCATCAGCTACCCGTCACGCCGTCAGCTACCCGTCACGCCGTCAGCTACCCGTCACGTCGTGAGCTACCCGTCACGCCGTCAGCTACCATTCACGCCATCAACTACCCGTCACGCCTTCAGCTACCCGTCACGTCATGAGCTACCCGTCACGCCATCAGCTACCCGTCACGTCATCAGCTACCCATCACGCCTTCAGCTACCCGTCAAGCCATCAGCTACCCGTCACGCCATCAGCTACCCGTCAAGCCATCAGCTACCCGTCACGTCATCAGCTACCCGTCACGTCATCAGCTACCCGTCACGTCATCAGCTACCCGTCACGTCGTCAGCTACCCGTCACGTCGTCAGCTACCCGTCACGTCATGAGCTACCCGTCAAGCCATCAGCTACCCGTCACGCCATCAGCTACCCGTCACGCCATCAGCTACCCGTCACGTCATCAGCTACCCGTCACGTCATCAGCTACCCGTCAAGCCATCAGCTACCCGTCACGCCATCAGCTACCCGTCACGTCGTCAGCTACCCGTCACGTCATCAGCTACCCGTCACGTCGTCAGCTACCCGTCACGTCATCAGCTACCCGTCACGTCGTCAGCTACCCGTCACGTCATCAGCTACCTGTCACGTCATCAGCTACCCGTCACACCATCAGCTACCCGTCACACCGTCAGCTACCCGTCACGTAGTCAGCTACCCGTCACGTCATCAGCTACCCGTCACACCATCAGCTACCCGTCACACCGTCAGCTACCTGTCACGCCGTCAGCTACCCGTCACGTCATCAGCTACCCGTCACACCGTCAGCTACCCGTCACGCCGTCAGCTACCCGTCACGTCATCAGCTACCCGTCAAGTCATGAGCTACCCGTCACGTCATGAGCTAACCGTCACGCCGTCAGCTACCCGTCACGTCATCAGCTACCCGTCACGCCGTCAGCTACCCGTCACGCCGTCAGCTACCCGTCACGCCGTCAGCTACCCGTCACGCCATCAGCTACCCGTCACGTCATCAGCTACCCGTCACGTCATCAGCTACCCGTCACGTCATCAGCTACCCGTCACGTCGTCAGCTACCCGTCACGTCGTCAGCTACCCGTCACGTCATGAGCTACCCGTCAAGCCATCAGCTACCCGTCACGCCATCAGCTACCCGTCACGCCATCAGCTACCCGTCACGTCATCAGCTACCCGTCACGTCATCAGCTACCCGTCAAGCCATCAGCTACCCGTCACGCCATCAGCTACCCGTCACGTCGTCAGCTACCCGTCACGTCATCAGCTACCCGTCACGTCGTCAGCTACCCGTCACGTCATCAGCTACCCGTCACGTCGTCAGCTACCCGTCACGTCATCAGCTACCTGTCACGTCATCAGCTACCCGTCACACCATCAGCTACCCGTCACACCGTCAGCTACCCGTCACGTCGTCAGCTACCCGTCACGTCATCAGCTACCCGTCACACCATCAGCTACCCGTCACACCGTCAGCTACCTGTCACGCCGTCAGCTACCCGTCACGTCATCAGCTACCCGTCACACCGTCAGCTACCCGTCACGCCGTCAGCTACCCGTCACGTCATCAGCTACCCGTCAAGTCATGAGCTACCCGTCACGTCATGAGCTAACCGTCACGCCGTCAGCTACCCGTCACGTCATCAGCTACCCGTCACGCCGTCAGCTACCCGTCACGCCGTCAGCTACCCGTCACGTCATCAGCTACCCGTCACGCCGTCAGCTACCCGTCACGCCGTCAGCTACCCGTCACGCCGTCAGCTACCCGTCACGTCATCAGCTACCCGTCACGCCATCAGCTACCCGTCAAGCCATCAGCTACCCGTCAAGCCATCAGCTACCCGTCACGCCATCAGCTACCCGTCACGCCATCAGCTACCCGTCACGTCATCAGCTACCCGTCACGTCATCAGCTACCCGTCAAGCCATCAGCTACCCGTCACGCCATCAGCTACCCGTCACGTCGTCAGCTACCCGTCACGCCGTCAGCTACCCGTCACGTCGTCAGCTACCCGTCACGTCATGAGCTACCCGTCACGTCATCAGCTACCCGTCACACCGTCAGCTACCCGTCACGTCATCAGCTACCCGTCACGTCGTCAGCTACCCGTCAAGCCATCAGCTACCCGTCACGCCATCAGCTACCCGTCACGTCGTCAGCTACCCGTCACGTCATCAGCTACCCGTCACGTCGTCAGCTACCCATCACGTCATCAGCTACCCGTCACGTCGTCAGCTACCCATCACGTCATCAGCTACCCGTCACGTCGTCAGCTACCCGTCACGTCATCAGCTACCCGTCACGTCATCAGCTACCCGTCACACCGTCAGCTACCCGTCACACCGTCAGCAACCCGTCACACCGTCAGCTACCCGTCACGCCATCAGCTACCCGTCACACCGTCAGCTACCCGTCACGCCGTCAGCTACCCGTCACGTCATCAGCTACCCGTCACACTGTCAGCTACCCGTCACGCCGTCAGCTACCCGTCACGTCATGAGCTACCCGTCACGTCATGAGCTACCCGTCACGTCATCAGCTACCCGTCACACCGTCAGCTACCCGTCACGCCGTCAGCTACCCGTCACGTCATCAGCTACCCGTCACGTCATGAGCTACCCGTCACGTCATGAGCTACCCGTCACGCCGTCAGCTACCCGTCACGTCATCAGCTACCCGTCACGTCATGAGCTACCCGTCAAGCCATCAGCTACCCGTCACACCATCAGCTACCCGTCACACCGTCAGCTACCCGTCACGTAGTCAGCTACCCGTCACGTCATCAGCTACCCGTCACACCATCAGCTACCCGTCACACCGTCAGCTACCTGTCACGCCGTCAGCTACCCGTCACGTCATCAGCTACCCGTCACACCGTCAGCTACCCGTCACGCCGTCAGCTACCCGTCACGTCATCAGCTACCCGTCAAGTCATGAGCTACCCGTCACGTCATGAGCTAACCGTCACGCCGTCAGCTACCCGTCACGTCATCAGCTACCCGTCACGCCGTCAGCTACCCGTCACGCCGTCAGCTACCCGTCACGCCGTCAGCTACCCGTCACGCCATCAGCTACCCGTCACGTCATCAGCTACCCGTCACGTCATCAGCTACCCGTCACGTCGTCAGCTACCCGTCACGTCGTCAGCTACCCGTCACGTCATGAGCTACCCGTCAAGCCATCAGCTACCCGTCACGCCATCAGCTACCCGTCACGCCATCAGCTACCCGTCACGTCATCAGCTACCCGTCACGTCATCAGCTACCCGTCAAGCCATCAGCTACCCGTCACGCCATCAGCTACCCGTCACGTCATCAGCTACCCGTCACACCATCAGCTACCCGTCACACCGTCAGCTACCTGTCACGCCGTCAGCTACCCGTCACGTCATCAGCTACCCGTCACACCGTCAGCTACCCGTCACGCCGTCAGCTACCCGTCACGTCATCAGCTACCCGTCAAGTCATGAGCTACCCGTCACGTCATGAGCTAACCGTCACGCCGTCAGCTACCCGTCACGTCATCAGCTACCCGTCACGCCGTCAGCTACCCGTCACGCCGTCAGCTACCCGTCACGCCGTCAGCTACCCGTCACGCCATCAGCTACCCGTCACGTCATCAGCTACCCGTCACGTCATCAGCTACCCGTCACGTCGTCAGCTACCCGTCACGTCGTCAGCTACCCGTCACGTCATGAGCTACCCGTCAAGCCATCAGCTACCCGTCACGCCATCAGCTACCCGTCACGCCATCAGCTACCCGTCACGTCATCAGCTACCCGTCACGTCATCAGCTACCCGTCAAGCCATCAGCTACCCGTCACGCCATCAGCTACCCGTCACGTCGTCAGCTACCCGTCACGTCATCAGCTACCCGTCACGTCGTCAGCTACCCGTCACGTCATCAGCTACCCGTCACGTCGTCAGCTACCCGTCACGTCATCAGCTACCTGTCACGTCATCAGCTACCCGTCACACCATCAGCTACCCGTCACACCGTCAGCTACCCGTCACGTCGTCAGCTACCCGTCACGTCATCAGCTACCCGTCACACCATCAGCTACCCGTCACACCGTCAGCTACCTGTCACGCCGTCAGCTACCCGTCACGTCATCAGCTACCCGTCACACCGTCAGCTACCCGTCACGCCGTCAGCTACCCGTCACGTCATCAGCTACCCGTCAAGTCATGAGCTACCCGTCACGTCATGAGCTAACCGTCACGCCGTCAGCTACCCGTCACGTCATCAGCTACCCGTCACGCCGTCAGCTACCCGTCACGCCGTCAGCTACCCGTCACGCCGTCAGCTACCCGTCACGTCATCAGCTACCCGTCACGCCATCAGCTACCCGTCAAGCCATCAGCTACCCGACAAGCCATCAGCTACCCGTCACGCCATCAGCTACCCGTCACGCCATCAGCTACCCGTCACGTCATCAGCTACCCGTCACGTCATCAGCTACCCGTCAAGCCATCAGCTACCCGTCACGCCATCAGCTACCCGTCACGTCGTCAGCTACCCGTCACGCCGTCAGCTACCCGTCACGTCGTCAGCTACCCGTCACGTCATGAGCTACCCGTCACGTCATCAGCTACCCGTCACACCGTCAGCTACCCGTCACGTCATCAGCTACCCGTCACGTCGTCAGCTACCCGTCAAGCCATCAGCTACCCGTCACGCCATCAGCTACCCGTCACGTCGTCAGCTACCCGTCACGTCATCAGCTACCCGTCACGTCGTCAGCTACCCATCACGTCATCAGCTACCCGTCACGTCGTCAGCTACCCATCACGTCATCAGCTACCCGTCACGTCGTCAGCTACCCGTCACGTCATCAGCTACCCGTCACGTCATCAGCTACCCGTCACGTCATCAGCTACCCGTCACGTCATCAGCTACCCGTCACACCGTCAGCTACCCGTCACGCCGTCAGCTACCCGTCACGTCATGAGCTACCCGTCACGTCATGAGCTACCCGTCACGTCATCAGCTACCCGTCACACCGTCAGCTACCCGTCACGTCATCAGCTACCCGTCACGTCATGAGCTACCCGTCACGTCATGAGCTACCCGTCACGCCGTCAGCTACCCGTCACGTCATCAGCTACCCGTCACGTCATGAGCTACCCGTCAAGCCATCAGCTACCCGTCACGCCATCAGCTACCCGTCACGCCATCAGCTACCCGTCACGTCATCAGCTACCCGTCACGTCTTCAGCTACCCGTCAAGCCATCAGCTACCCGTCACGCCATCAGCTACCCGTCACGTCGTCAGCTACCCGTCACGCCGTCAGCTACCCGTCACGTCGTCAGCTACCCGTCACGTCATGAGCTACCCGTCACGTCATCAGCTACCCGTCACACCGTCAGCTACCCGTCACACCGTCAGCTACCCGTCACGCCGTCAGCTACCCGTCACGCCATCAGCTACCCGTCACGTCATCAGCTACCCGTCACGTCATCAGCTACCCGTCACGCCATCAGCTACCCGTCACGCCATCAGCTACCCGTCACGCCGTCAGCTACCCGTCACGCCGTCAGCTACCCGTCACGCCGTCAGCTACCCGTCACGCCGTCAGCTACCCGTCACGCCATCAGCTACCCGTCACACCGTCAGCTACCCGTCACACCGTCAGCTACCCGTCACACCGTCAGCTACCCGTCACGCCATCAGCTACCCGTCACACCGTCAGCTACCCGTCACGCCGTCAGCTACCCGTCACGTCATCAGCTACCCGTCACACCGTCAGCTACCCGTCACGCCGTCAGCTACCCGTCACGCCGTCAGCTACCCGTCACGCCATCAGCTACCCGTCACGCCGTCAGCTACCCGTCACGCCATCAGCTACCCGTCACGCCATCAGCTACCCGTCACGCCGTCAGCTACCCGTCACGCCATCAGCTACCCGTCACGCCATCAGCTACCCGTCACGCCATCAGCTACCCGTCACGCCGTCAGCTACCCGTCACGCCATCAGCTACCCGTCACGCCGTCAGCTACCCGTCACGCCGTCAGCTACCCGTCACGCCATCAGCTACCCGTCACGCCGTCAGTTACCCGTCACGCCATCAGCTACCCGTCACGCCATCAGCTACCCGTCACGCCATCAGCTACCCGTCACGCCGTCAGCTACCCGTCACGCCATCAGCTACCCGTCACGCCGTCAGCTACCCGTCACGCCGTCAGCTACCCGTCACGCCATCAGCTACCCGTCACGCCGTCAGCTACCCGTCACGCCATCAGCTACCCGTCACGCCATCAGCTACCCGTCACGCCATCAGCTACCTGTCACGCCGTCAGCTACCCGTCACGTCATGAGCTACCCGTCACGTCATCAGCTACCCGTCACGTCATCAGCTACCCGTCACGTCATCAGCTACCTGTCACGTCGTCAGCTACCCGTCACGTCGTCAGCTACCCGTCACGTCATCAGCTACCCGTCACACCGTCAGCTACCTGTCACGCCGTCAGCTACCCGTCACGTCATGAGCTACCCGTCACGTCATGAGCTACCCGTCACGTCATCAGCTACCCGTCACACCGTCAGCTACCCGTCACGCCGTCAGCTACCCGTCACGTCATCAGCTACCCGTCACGTCATGAGCTACCCGTCACGCCGTCAGCTACCCGTCACGTCATGAGCTACCCGTCACGCCATCAGCTACCCGTCACGTCATCAGCTACCCGTCACGTCATCAGCTACCCGTCACGTCATCAGCTACCCGTCACGTCGTCAGCTACCCGTCACGTCATGAGCTACCCGTCACGTCATCAGCTACCCGTCACGCCATCAGCTACCCGTCACGTCATCAGCTACCCGTTACGTCATCAGCTACCCGTCACGTCGTCAGCTACCCGTCACGCCGTCAGCTACCCGTCACGCCGTCAGCTACCCGTCACGTCGTGAGCTACCCGTCACGCCGTCAGCTACGATTCACGCCATCAGCTACCCGTCACGCCTTCAGCTACCCGTCACGTCATGAGCTACCCGTCACGCCATCAGCTACCCGTCACGTCATCAGCTACCCGTCACGCCATCAGCTACCCGTCACGTCATGAGCTACCCGTCACGTCATCAGCTACCCGTCACGCCGTCAGCTAGCCGTCACGCCGTCAGCTACCCGTCACGTCGTGAGCTACCCGTCACGCCGTCAGCTACGATTCACGCCATCAGCTACCCGTCACGCCTTCAGCTACCCGTCACGTCATGAGCTACCCGTCACGCCATCAGCTACCCGTCACGTCATCAGCTACCCGTCACGCCATCAGCTACCCGTCACGTCATGAGCTACCCGTCACGTCATCAGCTACCCGTCACGCCGTCAGCTACCCGTCACACCGTCAGCTACCCGTCACGCCGTCAGCTACCCGTCACGTCATCAGCTACCCGTCACGTCATCAGCTACCCGTCAAGCCATCAGCTACCCGTCAAGCCATCAGCTACCCGTCACGCCGTCAGCTACCCGTCACGTCATCAGCTACCTGTCATGTCATCAGCTACCCGTCACGCCGTCAGCTACCCGTCACGTCTTGAGCTACCCGTCACGTCATGAGCTACCCGTCACGCCATCAGCTACCCGTCACGTCATCAGCTACCCGTCACGCCGTCAGCTACCCGTCACGCCATTTGCTACCCGTCACGCCATCAGCTACCCGTCACGTCATCAGCTACCCGTCACGTCATCAGCTACCCGTCACGCCTTTTGCTACCCGTCACGCCGTCAGCTACCCGTCACGTCATGAGCTACCCGTCACGTCATGAGCTACCAGTCACACCGTCAACTACCCGTCACGTCATCAGCTACCCGTCACGCCGTCAGCTACCCGTCACGCCGTCAGCTACCCGTCACGCCGTCAGCTACCCGTCACGCCGTCAGCTACCCGTCACGTCATCAGCTACCCTTCACGCCATTAGCTACCCGTCACGCCTTCAGCTACCCGTCACGTCATGAGCTACCTGTCACGTCATCAGCTACCCTTCATGCCATCAGCTACCCGTCACGCCTTCAGCTACCCGTCACGTCATCAGCTACCCTTCACGCCATCAGCTACCCGTCACGCCGTCAGCTACCCGTCACGTCATCAGCTACCCGTCACGCCGTCAGCTACCCGTCACGCCTTCAGCTACCCGTAACGTCATCAGCTACCCTTCACGCCATCAGCTACACGTCACGCCTTCAGCTACCCGTCACGTCATGAGCTACCCGTCACGCCATCAGCTACCCGTCACGCCGTCAGCTACCCGTCACGTCATCAGCTACCCGTCACGCCTTCAGCTACCCGTCACGTCATCAGCTACCCGTCACGCCGTCAGCTACCCGTCACGTCATGAGCTACCCGTCACGTCATCAGCTACCCGTCACGCCGTCAGCTACCCGTCACGCCATCAGCTACCCGTCACGTCATCAGCTACCCGTCACGCCGTCAGCTACCCGTCACGTCATGAGCTACCCGTCACGTCATGAGCTACCCGTCACGCCATCAGCTACCCGTCACGTCATCAGCTACCCGTCACGTCATCAGCTACCCGTCACGTCGTCAGCTACCCGTCACGTCATCAGCTACCCGTCACGTCATCAGCTACCCGTCACGTCATCAGCTACCCGTCACGTCATCAGCTACCCGTCACGTCATCAGCTACCCGTCACGTCATCAGCTACCCGTCACGTCATCAGCTACCCGTCACGTCGTCAGCTACCCGTCACGTCATCAGCTACCCGTCACGTCATCAGCTACCCGTCACGTCGTCAGCTACCCGTAAAGTCATCAGCTACCCGTCACGTCATCAGCTACCCGTCACACCGTCAGCTACCCGTCACACCGTCAGCTACCCGTCACACCGTCAGCCTCCCGTCACACCGTCAGCTACCCGTCACGCCGTCAGCTACCCGTCACGTCATGAGCTACCCGTCACGTCATGAGCTACCCGTCACGTCATGAGCTACCCGTCACACCGTCAGCTACCCGTCACGCCGTCAGCTACCCGTCACGTCATGAGCTACCCGTCACGTCATGAGCTACCCGTCACGTCATGAGCTACCCGTCACGTCATCAGCTACCCGTCACACCGTCAGCTACACGTCACGCCGTCAGCTACCCGTCACACCGTCAGCTACCTGTCACGCCGTCAGCTACCCGTCACGTCATGAGCTACCCGTCACGTCATGAGCTACCCGTCACGTCATGAGCTACCCGTCACACCGTCAGCTACCCGTCACGCCGTCAGCTACCCGTCACGTCGTGAGCTACCCGTCACGTCATGAGCTACCCGTCACGTCATCAGCTACCCGTCACGCCGTCAGCTACCCGTCACGTCGTGAGCTACCCGTCACGTCATGAGCTACCCGTCACGTCATCAGCTACCCGTCACGCCGTCAGCTACCCTTCACGTCGTCAGCTACCCGTCACGTCATGAGCTACCCGTCACGTCATGAGCTACCCGTCACGCCGTCAGCTACCCGTCACGTCCTCAGCTACCCGTCACGCCGTCAGCTACCCGTCACGTCATCAGCTACCCGTCACGCCGTCAGCTACCCGTCACGCCGTCAGCTACCCGTCACGTCGTGAGCTACCCGTCACGCCGTCAGCTACCATTCACGCCATCAGCTACCCGTCACGCCTTCAGCTACCCGTCACGTCATGAGCTACCCGTCACGCCATCAGCTACCCGTCACGTCATCAGCTACCCATCACGCCTTCAGCTACCCGTCAAGCCATCAGCTACCCGTCACGCCATCAGCTACCCGTCAAGCCATCAGCTACCCGTCACGCCGTCAGCTACCCGTCACGTCATGAGCTACCCGTCACGTCATCAGCTACCCGTCACGCCGTCAGCTACCCGTCACACCATCAGCTACCCGTCACGCCGTCAGCTACCCGTCACGTCATCAGCTACCCGTCACGTCATCAGCTACCCGTCACGCCATCAGCTACCCGTCAAGCCATCAGCTACCCATCACGTCATCAGCTACCCGTCACACCATCAGTTACCCGTCAAGCCATCAGCTACCCGTCACGCCATCAGCTACCCGTCAAGCCATCAGCTACCCGTCACGCCGTCAGCTACCCGTCACGTCATCAGCTACCCGTCACGTCATCAGCTACCCGTCACGCCATTTGCTACCCGTCACGCCATCAGCTACCCGTCACGCCGTCAGCTAACCGTCACGTCATCAGCTACCCGTCACGCCATCAGCTACCCGTCACGTCATCAGCTACCCGTCACGCCATCAGCTACCCGTCACGTCATGAGCTACCCGTCACGTCATCAGCTCCCCGTCACGCCGTCAGCTACCCGTCACGCCATCAGCTACCCGTCACGCCATCAGCTACCCGTCACGTCATCAGCTACCCGTCACGCCGTCAGCTACCCGTCACGTCGTGAGCTACCCGTCACGTCATCAGCTACCCGTCACGCCATCAGCTACCCGTCACGCCGTCAGCTACCCGTCACGTCATCAGCTACCCGTCACGCCATCAGCTACCCGTCACGCCATCAGCTACCCGTCACGCCATCAGCTACCCGTCACGCCATCAGCTACCCGTCACGTCATCAGCTACCCGTCACGTCATCAGCTACCCGTCAAGCCATCAGCAACCCGTCACGCCATCAGCTACCCGTCACGTCATCAGCTACCCGTCACGTCATGAGCTACCCGTCACGCCGTCAGCTACCCGTCACGCCATCAGCTACCCGTCACGTCATCAGCTACCCGTCACGTCATCAGCTACCCGTCACGTCATCAGCTACCCGTCACGTCGTCAGCTACCCGTCACGTCATGAGCTACCCGTCACGTCATCAGCTACCCGTCACGCCATCAGCTACCCGTCACGTCATCAGCTACCCGTTACGTCATCAGCTACCCGTCACGTCGTCAGCTACCCGTCACGCCGTCAGCCACCCGTCACGCCGTCAGCTACCCGTCACGTCGTGAGCTACCCGTCACGCCGTCAGCTACGATTCACGCCATCAGCTACCCGTCACGCCTTCAGCTACCCGTCACGTCATGAGCTACCCGTCACGCCATCAGCTACCCGTCACGTCATCAGCTACCCGTCACGCCATCAGCTACCCGTCACGTCATGAGCTACCCGTCACGTCATCAGCTACCCGTCACGCCGTCAGCTACCCGTCACACCGTCAGCTACCCGTCACGCCGTCAGCTACCCGTCACGTCATCAGCTACCCGTCACGTCATCAGCTACCCGTCACGTCGTCAGCTACCCGTCAAGCCATCAGCTACCCGTCACGCCGTCAGCTACCCGTCACGTCATCAGCTACCTGTCACGTCATCAGCTACCCGTCACGCCATTTGCTACCCGTCACGCCGTCAGCTACCCGTCACGTCTTGAGCTACCCGTCACGTCATGAGCTACCCGTCACGCCATCAGCTACCCGTCACGTCATCAGCTACCCGTCACGCCGTCAGCTACCCGTCACGCCATTTGCTACCCGTCACGCCATCAGCTACCCGTCACGTCATCAGCTACCCGTCACGTCATCAGCTACCCGTCACGTCATGAGCTACCCGTCACGTCATGAGCTACCAGTCACACCGTCAGCTACCCGTCACGTCATCAGCTACCCGTCACGCCGTCAGCTACCCGTCACGTCATGAGCTACCCGTCACGTCATGAGCTACCAGTCACACCGTCAGCTACCCGTCACGTCCATCAGCTACCCGTCACGCCGTCAGCTACCCGTCACGCCGTCAGCTACCCGTCACGCCGTCAGCTACCCGTCACGCCGTCAGCTACCCGTCACGTCATCAGCTACCCTTCACGCCATCAGCTACCCGTCACGCCTTCAGCTACCCGTCACGTCATGAGCTACCTGTCACGTCATCAGCTACCCTTCACGCCATCAGCTACCCGTCACGCCTTCAGCTACCCGTCACGTCATCAGCTACCCTTCACGCCATCAGCTACCCGTCACGCTGTCAGCTACCCGTCACGTCATCAGCTACCCGTCACGCCGTCAGCTACCCGTCACGCCTTCAGCTACCCGTAACGTCATCAGCTACCCTTCACGCCATCAGCTACACGTCACGCCTTCAGCTACCCGTCACGTCATGAGCTACCCGTCACGCCATCAGCTACCCGTCACGCCGTCAGCTACCCGTCACGTCATCAGCTACCCGTCACGCCATCAGCTACCCGTCACGTCATCAGCTACCTGTCACGCCGTCAGCTACCCGTCACGTCATGAGCTACCCGTCACGTCATCAGCTACCCGTCACGCCGTCAGCTACCCGTCACGCCATCAGCTACCCGTCACGTCATCAGCTACCCGTCACGCCGTCAGCTACCCGTCACGTCATGAGCTACCCGTCACGTCATGAGCTACCCGTCACGCCGTCAGCTACCCGTCACATCATCAGCTACCCGTCACGTCATCAGCTACCCGTCACGTCATCAGCTACCCGTCACGTCGTCAGCTACCCGTCACGTCATGAGCTACCCGTCACGTCATCAGCTACCCGTCACGTCATCAGCTACCCGTCACGTCATCAGCTACCCGTCACGTCATCAGCTACCCGTCAAGCCGTCAGCTACCCGTCACGTCATCAGCTACCCGTCACGTCATCAGCTACCCGTCACGTCGTCAGCTACCCATCACGTCATCAGCTACCCGTCACGTCATCAGCTACCCGTCACGTCGTCAGCTACCCGTCACGTCATCAGCTACCCGTCACGTCATCAGCTACCCGTCACACCGTCAGCTACCCGTCACACCGTCAGCTACCCGTCACACCGTCAGCTACCCGTCACACCGTCAGCTACCCATCACGCCGTCAGCTACCCGTCACGTCATGAGCTACCCGTCACGTCATGAGCTACCCGTCACGTCATCAGCTACCCGTCACACCGTCAGCTACCCGTCACGCCGTCAGCTACCCGTCACGTCATGAGCTACCCGTCACGTCATGAGCTACCCGTCAAGCCATCAGCTACCCGTCACGCCGTCAGCTACCCGTCACGTCATGAGCTACCCGTCACGTCATCAGCTACCCGTCACGCCGTCAGCTACCCGTCACACCATCAGCTACCCGTCACGCCGTCAGCTACCCGTCACGTCATCAGCTACCCGTCACGTCATCAGCTACCCGTCACGCCATCAGCTACCCGTCAAGCCATCAGCTACCCATCACGTCATCAGCTACCCGTCACGCCATCAGCTACCCGTCAAGCCATCAGCTACCCGTCAAGCCATCAGCTACCCGTCACGCCGTCAGCTACCCGTCACGTCATCAGCTACCCGTCACGCCGTCAGCTACCCGTCACACCGTCAGCTACCCGTCACGTCATCAGCTACCCGTCACGCCATCAGCTACCCGTCACGCCATCAGCTACCCGTCACGCCATCAGCTACCCGTCACGCCATCAGCTACCCGTCACGCCATCAGCTACCCGTCACGTCATCAGCTACCCGTCACGTCATCAGCTACCCGTCAAGCCATCAGCAACCCGTCACGCCATCAGCTACCCGTCACGTCATCAGCTACCCGTCACGTCATCAGCTACCCGTCAAGCCATCAGCTACCCGTCACGCCTTCAGCTACCCGTCACGTCATGAGCTACCCGTCACGTCATGAGCTACCCGTCACGCCGTCAGCTACCCGTCACGCCATCAGCTACCCGTCACGTCATCAGCTACCCGTCACGTCATCAGCTACCCGTCACGTCATCAGCTACCCGTCACGCCGTCAGCTTCCCGTCACGTCATGAGCTACCCGTCACGCCGTCAGCTACCCGTCACGCCATCAGCTACCCGTCACGTCATCAGCTACACGTCACGTCATCAGCTACCCGTCACGTCATCAGCTACCCGTCACACCGTCAGCTACCCGTCACGCCGTCAGCTACCCGTCACGTCATCAGCTACCCGTCACGTCATCAGCTACCCGTCAAGCCATCAGCTACCCGTCACGCCATCAGCTACCCGTCACGTCATCAGCTACCCGTCACGTCATGAGCTACCCGTCACGCCGTCAGCTGCCCGTCACGCCGTCAGCTACCCGTCACACCGTCAGCTACCCGTCACGCCGTCAGCTACCCGTCACGTCATCAGCTACCCGTCACGCCGTCAGCAACCCGTCACGCCGTCAGCTACCCGTCACGTCGTGAGCTACCCGTCACGCCGTCAGCTACCCTTCACGCCATCAGCTACCCGTCACGCCTTCAGCTACCCGTCACGCCGTCAGCTACCCGTCACGTCATCAGCTACCCGTCACGTCATCAGCTACCGGTCACGCCGTCAGCTACCCGTCACACCGTCAGCTACCCGTCACGTCATCAGCTACCGGTCACGCCGTCAGCTACCCGTCACACCGTCAGCTACCCGTCACGTCATCAGCTACCCGTCACACCGTCAGCTACCCGTCACGTCATCAGGTACCCGTCACGTCATCAGCTACCGGTCACGCCGTCAGCTACCCGTCACACCGTCAGCTACCCGTCACGTCATCAGCTACCCGTCACACCGTCAGCTACCCGTCACGTCATCAGCTACCGGTCACGCCGTCAGCTACCCGTCACACCGTCAGCTACCCGTCACGTCATGAGCTACCCGTCACGCCGTCAGCTACCCGTCACACCGTCAGCTACCCGTCACGTCATCAGCTACCCGTCACGCCGTCAGCTACCCGTCACACCATCAGCTACCCGTCACGTCATCAGCTACCCGTCACGTCATCAGCTACCCGTCACGCCGTCAGCTACCCGTCACACCGTCAGCTACCCGTCACGTCATCAGCTACCCGTCACGCCATCAGCTACCCGTCACGTCATGAGCTACCCGTCACGCCATCAGCTACCCGTCACGCCATCAGCTACCCGTCACGCCATCAGCTACCCGTCACGTCATCAGCTACCCGTCACGCCATAAGCTACCCGTCACGCCATCAGCTACCCGTCAAGCCATCAGCTACCCGTCACGTCATCAGCTACCCGTCACGCCATCAGCTACCCGTCACGCCATCAGCTACCCGTGAAGCCATCAGCTACCCGTCACGTCATCAGCTACCCGTCACACCGTCAGCTACCCGTCACGTCATCAGCTACCCGTCACGCCATCAGCTACCCGTCACGTCATGAGTTACCCGTCACGCCATCAGCTACCCGTCACGCCATCAGCTACCCGTCACGCCATCAGCTACCCGTCACGTCATCAGCTACCCGTCACGTCATCAGCTACCCGTCACGCCGTCAGCTACCCGTCACACCGTCAGCTACCCGTCACGTCATCAGCTACCCGTCATGCCATCAGCTACCCGTCACGTCATGAGTTATCCGTCACGCCATCAGCTACCCGTCACGCCATCAGCTACCCGTCAAGCCATCAGCTACCCGTCAAGCCATCAGCTACCCGTCAAGCCATCAGCTACCCGTCACGTCATCAGCTACCCGTCATGCCATCAGCTACCCGTCACGTCATGAGTTATCCGTCACGCCATCAGCTACCCGTCAAGCCATCAGCTACCCGTCAAGCCATCAGCTACCCGTCAAGCCATCAGCTACCCGTCAAGCCATCAGCTACCCGTCACGTCATCAGCTACCCGTCACGTCATCAGATACCCGTCAAGCCATCAGCTACCCGTCACGTCATCAGCTACCCGTCACGTCATCAGCTACCCGTCACGCCGTCAGCTACCCGTCACGTCGTCAGCTACCCGTCACGCCATCAGCTACCCGTCACGCCATCAGCTACCCGTCAAGCCATCAGCTACCCGTCACGTTATAGCTACCCGTCACGCCATCAGCTACCCGTCACGCCGTCAGCTACCCGTCACGCCATCAGCTACCCGTCACGTCATCAGCTACCCGTCACGTCATCACCTACCCGTCACGTCATCAGCTACCCGTCACGTCATGAGCTACCCGTCACGCCGTCAGCTGCCCGTCACGCCGTCAGCTACCCGTCACACCGTCAGCTACCCGTCACGCCGTCAGCTACCCGTCACACCGTCAGCTACCCGTCACGTCATCAGCTACCCGTCACGCCGTCAGCTACCCGTCACACCATCAGCTACCCGTCACGTCATCAGCTACCCGTCACGTCATCAGCTACCCGTCACGCCATCAGCTACCCATCACGCCATCAGCTACCCGTGAAGCCATCAGCTACCCGTCACGTCATCAGCTACCCGTCACACCGTCAGCTACCCGTCACGTCATCAGCTACCCGTCACGCCATCAGCTACCCGTCACGTCATGAGTTACCCGTCACGCCATCAGCTACCCGTCACGCCATCAGCTACCCGTCACGTCATCAGCTACCCGTCACGTCATCAGCTACCCGTCACGCCGTCAGCTACCCGTCACACCGTCAGCTACCCGTCACGTCATCAGCTACCCGTCATGCCATCAGCTACCCGTCACGTCATGAGTTATCCGTCACGCCATCAGCTACCCGTCACGCCATCAGCTACCCGTCACGCCATCAGCTACCCGTCAAGCCATCAGCTACCCGTCAAGCCATCAGCTACCCGTCAAGCCATCAGCTACCCGTCACGTCATCAGCTACCCGTCACGTCATCAGATACCCGTCAAGCCATCAGCTACCCGTCACGTCATCAGCTACCCGTCACGTCATCAGCTACCCGTCACGCCGTCAGCTACCCGTCACGTCGTCAGCTACCCGTCACGCCATCAGCTACCCGTCACGCCATCAGCTACCCGTCAAGCCATCAGCTACCCGTCACGTCATCAGCTACCCGTCACGCCATCAGCTACCCGTCACGCCGTCAGCTACCCGTCACGCCATCAGCTACCCGTCACGCCATCAGCTACCCGTCACGTCATCAGCTACCCGTCACGTCATCAGCTACCCGTCACGTCATCACCTACCCGTCACGCCATCAGCTACCCGTCAAGCCATCAGCTACCCGTCAAGCCATCAGCTATCCGTCACGTCATCACCTACCCGTCAAGCCATCAGCTACCCGTCACACCGTCAGCTACCCGTCACGCCGTCAGCTACCCGTCACGTCATCAGGTACCCGTCAAGCCTTCAGCTACCCGTCAAGCCATCAGCTACCCGTCACGCCGTCAGCTACCCGTCACGTCGTCAGCTACCCGTCACGCCGTCAGCTACCCGTCACGTCATCAGCTACCCATCACGCCGTCAGCTACCCGTCACGCCGTCAGCTACCCGTCACGTCATGAGCTACCCGTCATGCCGTCAGCTACCCGTCACGCCATCAGCTACCCGTCACGTCATGAGCTACCCGTCACGCCATCAGCTACCCGTCACGCCGTCAGCTACCCGTCACGCCGTCAGCTACCCGTCACGCCATCAGCTACCCGTCACGTCATCAGCTACCCGTCACGCCATCAGCTACCCGTCACGCCATCAGCTACCCGTCACGTCATCAGCTACCCGTCACGTCGTCAGCTACCCGTCACGCCGTCAGCTACCCGTCACGTCATCAGCTACCCGTCACGTCATCAGCTACCCGTCACACCGTCAGCTACCCGTCACGTCATCAGCTACCCGTCATGTCATCAGCTACCCGTCACACCGTCAGCTACCCGTCACGCCGTCAGCTACCCGTCACGTCATCAGCTACCCGTCACGTCATCAGCTACCCGTCACGTCATGAGCTACCCGTCACGCCGTCAGCTGCCCGTCACGCCGTCAGCTACCCGTCACACCGTCAGCTACCCGTCACGCCGTCAGCTACCCGTCACGTCATCAGCTACCCGTCACGCCATCAGCTACCCGTCACGCCATCAGCTACCCGTCACGCCATCAGCTACCCGTCACGTCATCAGCTACCCGTCACGCCATCAGCTACCCGTCACGCCATCAGCTACCCGTCACGTCATCAGCTACCCGTCACGTCGTCAGCTACCCGTCACGCCGTCAGCTACCCGTCACGTCATCAGCTACCCGTCACGTCATCAGCTACCCGTCACACCGTCAGCTACCCGTCACGCCGTCAGCTACCCGTCACGTCATCAGCTACCCGTCACGTCATCAGCTACCCGTCACGTCATGAGCTACCCGTCACGCCGTCAGCTGCCCGTCACGCCGTCAGCTACCCGTCACGCCGTCAGCTACCCATCACGTCGTGAGCTACCCGTCACGCCGTCAGCTACCCTTCACGCCATCAGCTACCCGTCACGCCTTCAGCTACCCGTCACGCCGTCAGCTACCCGTCACGTCATCAGCTACCCGTCACGTCATCAGCTACCGGTCACGCCGTCAGCTACCCGTCACACCGTCAGCTACCCGTCACGTCATCAGCTACCCGTCACACCGTCAGCTACCCGTCACGTCATCAGCTACCCGTCACGCCGTCAGCTACCCGTCACGTCATGAGCTACCCGTCACGTCATCAGCTACCCGTCACACTGTCAGCTACCTGTCACGTCATCAGCTACCCGTCACGTCGTCAGCTACCCGTCACGCCGTCAGCTACCCGTCACACCATCAGCTACCCGTCACGTCATCAGCTACCCGTCACGTCATCAGCTACCCGTCACGCCGTCAGCTACCCGTCACACCGTCAGCTACCCGTCACGTCATCAGCTACCCGTCACGCCATCAGCTACCCGTCACGTCATGAGCTACCCGTCACGCCATCAGCTACCCGTCACGTCATCAGCTACCCGTCACGCCATCAGCTACCCGTCACGCCATCAGCTACCCGTCAAGCCATCAGCTACCCGTCACGTCATCAGCTACCCGTCACGCCATCAGCTACCCGTCACGCCATCAGCTACCCGTGAAGCCATCAGCTACCCGTCACGTCATCAGCTACCCGTCACACCGTCAGCTACCCGTCACGTCATCAGCTACCCGTCACGCCATCAGCTACCCGTCACGTCATGAGTTACCCGTCACGCCATCAGCTACCCGTCACGCCATCAGCTACCCGTCACGTCATCAGCTTCCCGTCACGTCATCAGCTACCCGTCACGCCGTCAGCTACCCGTCACACCGTCAGCTACCCGTCACGTCATCAGCTACCCGTCACGCCATCAGCTACCCGTCACGTCATGAGTTATCCGTCACGCCATCAGCTACCCGTCACGCCATCAGCTACCCGTCACGCCATCAGCTACCCGTCACGTCATCAGCTACCCGTCAAGCCATCAGCTACCCGTCAAGCCATCAGCTACCCGTCAAGCCATCAGCTACCCGTCACGTCATCAGATACCCGTCAAGCCATCAGCTACCCATCACGTCATCAGCTACCCGTCACGTCATCAGCTACCCGTCACGCCGTCAGCTACCCGTCACGCCATCAGCTACCCGTCACACCATCAGCTACCCGTCACGCCGTCAGCTACCCGTCACGCCATCAGCTACCCGTCACGTCATCAGCTACCCGTCACTTCATCAGCTACCCGTCACGCCATCAGCTACCCGTCAAGCCATCAGCTACCCGTCAAGCCATCAGCTACCCGTCACGTCATCAGCTACCCGTCAAGCCATCAGCTACCCGTCACGTCATCACCTACCCGTCAAGCCATCAGCTACCCGTCACACCGTCAGCTACCCGTCACGCCGTCAGGTACCCGTCAAGCCTTCAGCTACCCGTCACGTCATCAGGTACCCGTCAAGCCTTCAGCTACCCGTCACGTCATCAGGTACCCGTCAAGCCTTCAGCTACCCGTCACGTCATCACCTACCCGTCAAGCCATCAGCTACCCGTCACGTCATCACCTACCCGTCAAGCCATCAGCTACCCGTCACACCGTCAGCTACCCGTCACGCCGTCAGGTACCCGTCAAGCCTTCAGCTACCCGTCAAGCCATCAGCTACCCGTCACGTCATCAGGTACCCGTCAAGCCTTCAGCTACCCGTCAAGCCATCAGCTACCCGTCACGCCATCAGCTACCCGTCACGCCGTCAGCTACCCGTCACGTCGTCAGCTACCCGTCACGCCGTCAGCTACCCGTCACGTCATCAGCTACCCATCACGCCGTCAGCTACCCGTCACGCCGTCAGCTACCCGTCACGTCATCAGCTACCCGTCACGCCGTCAGCTACCCGTCACGCCATCAGCTACCCGTCACGCCATCAGCTACCCGTCACGCCGTCAGCTACCCGTCACGCCATCAGCTACCCGTCACGTCATCAGCTACCCGTCATGCCGTCAGCTACCCGTCACGCCATCAGCTACCCGTCACGCCATCAGCTACCCGTCACGCCGTCAGCTACCCGTCACGCCGTCAGCTACCCGTCACGTCATCAGCTACCCGTCACGCCATCAGCTACCCGTCACGCCGTCAGCTACCCGTCACGTCATCAGCTACCCGTCACGTCAAGAGCTACCCGTCACGCCGTCAGCTACCCGTCACGCCATCAGCTACCCGTCACGCCGTTAGCTACCCGTCACGTCATCAGCTACCCGTCACGTCATCAGCTACCCGTCACGCCGTCAGCTACCCGTCACACCGTCAGCTACCCGTCACGCCGTCAGCTACCCGTCAAGCCATCAGCTACCCGTCACTTCATCAGCTACCCGTCACGTCATCCGCTACCCGTCACGTCATCAGCTACCCGTCACGCCGTCAGCTACCCGTCACGCCGTCAGCTACCCGTCACGCCATCAGCTACCCGTCACGCCATCAGCTACCCGTCACGTCATCAGCTACCCGTCATCCCGTCAGCTACCCGTCACGCCATCAGCTACCCGTCACGCCATCCGCTACCCGTCACGTCATCAGCTACCCGTCACGCCGTCAGCTACCCGTCACGCCGTCAGCTACCCGTCACGCCATCAGCAACCCGTCACGCCATCAGCTACCCGTCACGTCATCAGCTACCCGTCATCCCGTCAGCTACCCGTCACGCCATCAGCTACCCGTCACGTCATGAGCTACCCGTCACGCCATCAGCTACCCGTCACGCCGTCAGCTACCCGTCACGCCGTCAGCTACCCGTCACACCGTCAGCTACCCGTCACGCCGTCAGCTACCCGTCACGTCATCAGCTACCCGTCACGTCATGAGCTAATCGTCACGCCGTCAGCTACCCTTCACGCCATCAGCTACCCGTCACGCCATCAGCTACCCGTCACGCCATCAGCTACCCGTCACGCCATCAGCTACCCGTCACGTCATCAGCTACCCGTCACGTCATGAGCTACCCGTCACGTCATCAGCTACCCGTCACGCCATCAGCTACCCGTCACGTCATGAGCTACCCGTCACGCCATCAGCTACCCGTCACGTCATCAGCTACCCGTCACGTCATCAGCTACCCGTCACGCCATCAGCTACCCGTCACGCCATCAGCTACCCATCACGTCATCAGCTACCCGTCACGTCATCAGCTACCCGTCACGCCATCAGCTACCCGTCACGCCATCAGCTACCCGTCACGTCATCAGCTACCCGTCAAGCCATCAGCTACCCGTCAAGCCATCAGCTACCCGTCACGTCATCAGATACCCGTCAAGCCATCAGCTACCCATCACGTCATCAGCTACCCGTCACGCCGTCAGCTACCCGTCACGCCGTCAGCTACCCGTCACGCCATCAGCTACCCGTCACACCATCAGCTACCCGTCACGCCGTCAGCTACCCGTCACGCCATCAGCTACCCGTCACGTCATCAGCTACCCGTCACTTCATCAGCTACCCGTCACGCCATCAGCTACCCGTCAAGCCATCAGCTACCCGTCAAGCCATCAGCTACCCGTCACGTCATCACCTACCCGTCAAGCCATCAGCTACCCGTCACACCGTCAGCTACCCGTCACGCCGTCAGGTACCCGTCAAGCCTTCAGCTACCCGTCACGTCATCAGGTACCCGTCACGTCATCAGGTACCCGTCAAGCCTTCAGCTACCCGTCACGCCGTCAGCTACCCGTCACGTCATCAGCTACCCGTCACGCCATCAGCTACCCGTCACGTCATCAGCTACCCGTCACGTCATCAGCTACCCGTCACGCCATCAGCTACCCGTCACGCCATCAGCTACCCATCACGTCATCAGCTACCCGTCACGTCATCAGCTACCCGTCACGTCATCAGCTACCCGTCACGTCATCAGCTACCCGTCACGCCATCAGCTACCCGTCACGCCATGCGGAGGCTTCAGGAAGGAACGTCTGCAGGTTGTAATTTCCTCATGTTGTCCAGTAAGACATCCGCACCGGTTCTTTCAGCCCGCCTCAGAGAGCAACATGAGACATCGCCGTGCTGGAAACGTAAATGTTTATTTAATATTTACTCTTCTGATATTAGGATTCTAACAAATAAAAATATTCATGAAATGAATAAATTACCTGTAAAGCCAGTGATGTCTGGAATGAAACGTTGTTATTTTCCTCTGTGTGCAGTGATGCTTTACCTCTAATCTCTGTGGTTAAAGTCAGATTTAATATTTATTCATTCATCATCCTGACAACTCAGAACGATGAAGCTGGAGCCTATCCAGCTGTCTCTGGGCAGAAGGCGGGGACACCCAGGACATCACGCCGGTCCATCGCAGAGACACACAGAGACACACAGAGACACACAGGGACACACGGAGACACACAGGGACATACAGGGACACACGGAGACACATAGAGACACACGGAGACACATAGAGACACACGGAGACACATAGAGACACACAGGGACACATAGAGACACACAGGGACACACGGAGACACACAGAGACACACAGGGACACACAGAGACACACAGAGACACACAGGGACACATAGAGACACACAGAGACACACAGAGACACACAGGGACACACGGAGACACACAGGGACATACAGGGACACACAGAGACACACAGAGACACACGGAGACACACAGGGACACATAGAGACACACAGAGACACACAGAGACACACAGAGACACACAGGGACACACGGAGACACATAGAGACACACAGGGACACACAGAGACACACAGAGACACACGGAGACACACAGGGACACATAGAGACACACAGAGACACACAGAGACACACAGAGACACACAGGGACACACGGAGACACACAGGGACATACAGGGACACACGGAGACACATAGAGACACACGGAGACACATAGAGACACACAGGGACACATCTAAAGATGATATTTTTATAGAAAGAAATCTGGATTGCAGTGTGAACGCATCGTCTGCTGGAGACGTTGGCAGCGGCTCGATGGCTGTAGGGTCACGCTGAACGTCTCCTGAAGACAGACGGTCTCTGTGTGGCGTCCTCCTCCGCCGGGTCGGGACTGGAGCCGGGCTTCTGGCTTCGGCCCGATTAAAGCTGACGGAACCAGGAAGCTCCTTCTGGGTTTGCTCCGCCCCCAATTATGGGTCATCATACACCTCCATCTTTCCCCTCTTTCTGTGTGTGGAAGTGTGTCCTCCTGCAGTGTGTGTGTGTGTGTGGAAGTGTGTCCTCCTGCAGTGTGTGTGTGTGTGTGGAAGTGTGTCCTCCTGCAGTGTGTGTGTGTGTGTGTGTGTGTGGAAGTGTGTCCTCCTGCAGTGTGTGTGTGTGTGTGTGTGTGTGTGGAAGTGTGTCCTCCTGCAGTGTGTGTGTGTGTGTGGAAGTGTGTCCTCCTGCAGTGTGTGTGTGTGTGTGTGTGTGTGTGGAAGTGTGTCCTCCTGCAGTGTGTGTGTGTGTGTGTGTGTGTGTGTGGAAGTGTGTCCTCCTGCAGTGTGTGTGGAAGTGTGTGTGTGGAAGTGTGTCCTCCTGCAGTGTGTGTGTGCGTGTGTGTGGAAGTGTGTCCTCCTGCAGTGTGTGTGTGTGTGTGTGTGTGTGTGGAAGTGTGTCCTCCTGCAGTGTGTGTGTGTGTGTGTGTGTGTGTGTGGAAGTGTGTCCTCCTGCAGTGTGTGTGTGCGTGTGTGTGTGGAAGTGTGTCCTCCTGCAGTGTGTGTGTGCGTGTGTGTGGAAGTGTGTCCTCCTGCAGTGTGTGTGTGTGTGTATGTGTGTGTGGAAGTGTGTCCTCCTGCAGTGTGTGTGTGTGTGTATGTGTGTGTGGATGTGTGTCCTCCTGCAGTGTGTGTGTGTGTGTGTGTGGAAGTGTGTGTGTGTGTGTGTGTGTGTGTGTGTGTGTGTGTGTGTGTGTGGAAGTGTGTCCTCCTGCAGTGTGTGTGTGTGTGTGTGTGTGTGTGTGTGGAAGTGTGTCCTCCTGCAGTGTGTGTGTGTGTGTGTGTGTGTGTGTGTGTGTGGAAGTGTGTCCTCCTGCAGTGTGTGTGTGTGTGTGTGTGTGTGTGTGTGTGTGTGGAAGTGTGTCCTCCTGCAGACCCTCTCGTGAGAGTCCGACGTTATAAATCGTTTATTTGTAGGAAGGATTACGTCGTTCTGGAGCTCCTAATCCCTTCTCAGTTTTAGACCCCCCCCCCCCAAACCCTGAACCTGCTTGCTCCGGTCTGCTCCACCTCTACCCCCCCCCACCACCACGTCGCCCCCCGCCGGATGGGCGTGTTGTTTTACAGCGTGATCTGTCTTGTACGTCTCAGACCAAATCCCAGTTTTACGGCTTGCTTATACATTCCTCCATACGGAGGCGGGGAGCCGTCCTAAATCAGCTGGCAGCTCCGAGCAGCTGGGACGAGGTGGAAACCTTGTCATCAGCCCGCTCCACCGCCGATTAATGAAGCTCAGATGAAGATAATAACGTGTCAGCGTGACCCGGGCCAGAGGATTACATCACCGCCACGGAAATTCAATTTCAGCTCCTGTCGCTCTCAGTCAAGGTCTGGATCCACATGGCGGCCCACCGTGTTTCTCCTGCCAGGTTTATGAAGAGAGCGGTCCTGGAGGAGACCATGACCTGGTGCAGTCTGTGTTAGGGTCCTCCCTCCCCGCCCCCCGAAGCCAGACCAACAGGGTTAGGGTCCTCCCTCCCCGCCCCCCGAAGCCAGACCAACAGGGTTAGGGTCCTCCCGCCTCGCCCCCCGAAGCCACACCGACAGGGTTAGGGTCCTCCCTCCCCGCCCCCCGAAGCCAGACCAACAGGGTTAGGGTCCTCCCGCCTCGCCCCCCGAAGCCACACCGACAGGGTTAGGGTCCTCCCGCCCCGCCCCCCGAAGCCAGACCAACAGGGTTAGGGTCCTCCCGCCTTGCCCCCCGAAGCCACACCGACAGGGTTAGGGTCCTCCCTCCCCGCCCCCCGAAGCCACACCGACAGGGTTAGGGTCCTCCCGCCTCGCCCCCCGAAGCCACACCGACAGGGTTAGGGTCCTCCCTCCCCGCCCCCCGAAGCCAGACCAACAGGGTTAGGGTCCTCCCGCCTCGCCCCCCGAAGCCACACCGACAGGGTTAGGGTCCTCCCTCCCCGCCCCCCGAAGCCAGACCAACAGGGTTAGGGTCCTCCCGCCTCGCCCCCCGAAGCCACACCGACAGGGTTAGGGTCCTCCCGCCCCGCCCCCCGAAGCCAGACCAACAGGGTTAGGGTCCTCCCGCCTTGCCCCCCGAAGCCACACCGACAGGGTTAGGGTCCTCCCTCCCCGCCCCCCGAAGCCACACCGACAGGGTTAGGGTCCTCCCGCCTCGCCCCCCGAAGCCACACCGACAGGGTTAGGGTCCTCCCTCCCCGCCCCCCGAAGCCAGACCAACAGGGTTAGGGTCCTCCCGCCTCGCCCCCCGAAGCCACACCGACAGGGTTAGGGTCCTCCCGCCCCGCCCCCCGAAGCCAGACCAACAGGGTTAGGGTCCTCCCGCCTTGCCCCCCGAAGCCACACCGACAGGGTTAGGGTCCTCCCTCCCCGCCCCCCGAAGCCACACCGACAGGGTTAGGGTCCTCCCGCCTCGCCCCCCGAAGCCACACCGACAGGGTTAGGGTCCTCCCTCCCCGCCCCCCGAAGCCAGACCAACAGGGTTAGGGTCCTCCCGCCTCGCCCCCCGAAGCCACACCGACAGGGTTAGGGTCCTCCCGCCCCGCCCCCCGAAGCCAGACCAACAGGGTTAGGGTCCTCCCGCCTTGCCCCCCGAAGCCACACCGACAGGGTTAGGGTCCTCCCGCCCCGCCCCCCGAAGCCAGACCAACAGGGTTAGGGTCCTCCCGCCTCGCCCCCCGAAGCCACACCGACAGGGTTAGGGTCCTCCCTCCCCGCCCCCCGAAGCCAGACCGACAGGGTTAGGGTCCTCCCGCCTCGCCCCCCCGAAGCCACACCGACAGGGTTAGGGTCCTCCCGCCTCGCCCCCCGAAGCCACACCGACAGGGTTAGGGTCCTCCCGCCTCGCCCCCCGAAGCCACACCGACAGGGTTAGGGTCCTCCCGCCCCGCCCCCCGAAGCCAGACCAAAAGGGTTAGGGTCCTCCCGCCTTGCCCCCCGAAGCCACACCGACAGGGTTAGGGTCCTCCCTCCCCGCCCCCCGAAGCCAGACCAACAGGGTTAGGGTCCTCCCTCCCCGCCCCCCGAAGCCAGACCAACAGGGTTAGGGTCCTCACAGAGACCCTCGTCCTCACAGAGACCTTCGTCCTCACAGAGACCCTTCGTCCTCAAAGAGACCCTTGTCTTTACAGAGACCCTCGTCTTCACAGAGACTCTCGTCTTCACAGAGACCCTTCGTCCTCACAGAGACTCTCGTCTTCACAGAGACCCTCGTCCTCACAGAGACCCTTCGTCTTTACAGAGACCCTTGTCTTCACAGAGACCCTCGTCTTCACAGAGACTCTCGTCTTCACAGAGACCCTCGTCCTCACAGAGACCCTTCGTCTTCACAGAGACTCTCGTCTTCACAGAGACTCTCGTCTTCACAGAGACCCTCGTCCTCACAGAGACCCTCGTCTTCACAGAGACCCTTCGTCCTCACAGAGACCCTCGTCTTCACAGAGACTCTCGTCTTCACAGAGACCCTCGTCTTCACAGAGACCCTTCGTCTTCACAGAGACCCTCGTCCTCACAGAGACCCTCGTCTTCACAGAGACCCTTCGGCTTCACAGAGACCCTTCGTCCTCACAGAGACCCTTCGTCCTCACAGAGACCCTTCGTCTTCACAGACACCCTTGTCCTCACAGAGACTCTCGTCTTCACAGAGACTCTCGTCTTCACAGAGACCCTCGTCCTCACAGAGACCCTCGTCCTCACAGAGACCCTTCGTCTTCACAGAGACCCTCGTCCTCACAGAGACTCTCGTCTTCACAGAGACCCTCGTCCTCACAGAGACCCTTCGTCTTCACAGAGACCCTCGTCCTCACAGAGACCGTTCGTCTTCACAGACACCCTTCGTCCTCAAAGAGACCCTTCGTCCTCACAGAGACCCTCGTCTTCACAGAGACCCTCGTCTTCACAGAGACCCTCGTCCTCACAGAGACCCTTCGTCTTCACAGAGACCCTTCGTCTTCACAGAGACCCTCGTCTTCACAGAGACCCTTCGTCTTCACAGAGACTCTCGTCCTCACAGAGACCCTTCGTCTTCACAGAGACCCTCGTCTTCACAGAGGCCCTTCGTCTTCACAGAGACCCTCGTCTTCACAGAGACCCTTCGTCTTCACAGAGACTCTCGTCCTCACAGAGACCCTTTGTCTTCACAGAGACCCTCGTCCTCACAGAGACCCTCGTCTTCACAGAGACCCTCGTCTTCACAGAGACCCTTCGTCTTCACAGAGACTCTCGTCCTCACAAAGACCCTTCGTCTTCACAGAGACCCTTCGTCTTCACAGAGACCTCGTCTTCACAGAGACCCTTCGTCTTCACAGAGACTCTCGTCCTCACAGAGACCCTTTGTCTTCACAGAGACTCTCGTCTACACAGAGACCCTCGTCTTCACAGAGACCCTCGTCTTCACAGAGACCCTTCGTCTTCACAGAGACTCTCGTCCTCACAGAGACCCTTCGTCTTCACAGAGACCCTTCGTCTTCACAGAGACTCTCGTCCTCACAGAGACCCTTCGTCTTCACAGAGACCCTTCGTCTTCACAGAGACCTCGTCTTCACAGAGACCCTTCGTCTTCACAGAGACTCTCGTCCTCACAGAGACCCTTTGTCTTCACAGAGACCTTCGTCCTCACAGCGACCCTCGTCTTCACAGAGACCCTCGTCTTCACAGAGACCCTTCGTCTTCACAGAGACCCTTCGTCCTCAAAGAGACCCTCGTCCTCACAGAGACCCTTCGTCTTCACAGAGACCCTTGTCTTTACAGAGACCCTCGTCTTCACAGAGACCCTTGTCTTTACAGAGACCCTCGTCTTCACAGAGACTCTCGTCTTCACAGAGACCCTCGTCCTCACAGAGACCCTTCGTCCTCACAGCGACCCTCGTCTTCACAGAGACCCTCGTCTTCACAGAGACTCTCGTCTTCACAGAGACCCTTCGTCTTCACAGAGACCCTTCGTCCTCAAAGAGACCCTCGTCCTCACAGAGACCCTTCGTCTTCACAGAGACCCTTGTCTTTACAGAGACCCTCGTCTTCACAGAGACTCTCGTCTTCACAGAGACCCTCGTCCTCACAGAGACCCTCGTCTTTACAGAGACCCTTGTCTTTACAGAGACCCTCGTCTTCACAGAGACTCTCGTCTTCACAGAGACCCTCGTCCTCACATAGACCCTCGTCTTTACAGAGACCCTTGTCTTTACAGAGACCCTTCGTCTTCACAGAGACCTCGTCTTCACAGAGACCCTTCGTCTTCACAGAGACTCTCGTCCTCACAGAGACCCTTTGTCTTCACAGAGACTCTCGTCTACACAGAGACCCTCGTCTTCACAGAGACCCTCGTCTTCACAGAGACCCTTCGTCTTCACAGAGACCTCGTCTTCACAGAGACCCTTCGTCTTCACAGAGACTCTCGTCCTCACAGAGACCCTTTGTCTTCACAGAGACTCTCGTCTACACAGAGACCCTCGTCTTCACAGAGACCCTCGTCTTCACAGAGACCCTTCGTCTTCACAGAGACTCTCGTCCTCACAGAGACCCTTCGTCTTCACAGAGACCCTTCGTCTTCACAGAGACTCTCGTCCTCACAGAGACCCTTCGTCTTCACAGAGACCCTTCGTCTTCACAGAGACCTCGTCTTCACAGAGACCCTTCGTCTTCACAGAGACTCTCGTCCTCACAGAGACCCTTTGTCTTCACAGAGACCTTCGTCCTCACAGCGACCCTCGTCTTCACAGAGACCCTCGTCTTCACAGAGACCCTTCGTCTTCACAGAGACTCTCGTCCTCACAGAGACCCTTCGTCTTCACAGAGACCCTTCGTCTTCACAGAGACTCTCGTCCTCACAGAGACCCTTCGTCTTCACAGAGACCCTTCGTCCTCAAAGAGACCCTCGTCCTCACAGAGACCCTTCGTCTTCACAGAGACCCTTGTCTTTACAGAGACCCTCGTCTTCACAGAGACTCTCGTCTTCACAGAGACCCTCGTCCTCACAGAGACCCTCGTCTTTACAGAGACCCTTGTCTTTACAGAGACCCTCGTCTTCACAGAGACTCTCGTCTTCACAGAGACCCTCGTCCTCACATAGACCCTCGTCTTTACAGAGACCCTTGTCTTTACAGAGACCCTCGTCTTCACAGAGTCCCTTCGTCTTCACATAGACCCTTCGTCCTCACAGAGACCCTCGTCTTCACAGAGACCCTCGTCCTCACAGAGACCTTTGTCCTCACAGAGACCCTCGTCTTCACAGAGACCTTTCGTCTTCACAGAGACCCTCGTCCTCACAGAGACCCTTCGTCCTCACAGAGACCCCTCGTCCTCACAGAGACCCTCGTCTTCACAGAGACCCTCGTCCTCACAGAGACCCTCGTCTTCACAGAGACCCTCGTCTTCACAGAGACCCTCGTCCTCACAGAGACTCTCGTCCTCACAGAGACCCTTCGTCTTCACAGAGACCCTCGTCCTCACAGAGACTCTCGTCTTCACAGAGACCCCCTCCTCACAGAGACTCTCGTCTTCACAGAGACCCTCGTCTTCAAAGAGACCCTTCGTCCTCACAGAGACCCTCGTCTTCACAGAGACCCTTCGTCCTCACAGAGACCCTTCGTCTTCACAGAGACCCTCGTCCTCACAGAGACCCTTCGTCTTCACAGAGACCCTCGTCTTCACAGAGACCGTCGTCCTCACAGAGACCCTTCGTCTTCACAGAGACCCTCGTCCTCACAGAGACTCTCGTCTTCACAGAGACCAATCGTCTTCACAGAGACCCTCGTCTTCACAGAGACCCTTCGTCTTCACAGAGATCCTCGTCCTCACAGAGACCCTCGTCCTCACAGAGACCCTCGTCTTCACAGAGACCCTTCGTCTTCACAGAGACCAATCGTCTTCACAGAGACCCTTCGTCTTCACAGAGACCCTCGTCTTCACAGAGACCCTCGTCCTCACAGAGACCCTTCGTCTTCACAGAGACCAACTTTCTTCACAGAGACCCTCGTCTTCACAGAGACCCTTCGTCCTCACAGAGACCCTCGTCTTCACAGAGTCTCTCGTCCTCACAGAGACCCTTCGTCTTCACAGAGACCCTTCGTCCTCACAGAGACCCTCGTCTTCACAGAGACCCTCGTCCTCACAGAGACCCTTCGTCTTCACAGAGACCCTTCGTCTTCACAGAGACCCTCGTCCTCACAGAGACTCTCGTCCTCACAGAGACCCTCGTCTTCACAGAGACTCTCGTCCTCACAGATACCCTTCGTCTTCACAGAGACCCTTCGTCTTCACAGAGACTCTCGTCTTCACAGAGACCCTCGTCTTCACAGAGACTCTCGTCTTCACAGAGACCCTTCGTCTTCACAGAGACTCTCGTCCTCACAGAGACCCTTCGTCCTCACAGAGACCCTCGTCCTCACAGCGACCCTCGTCTTCACAGAGACCCTTCGTCCTCACAGAGATCCTCGTCTTCACAGAGACCCTTCGTCTTCACAGAGACCAATCGTCTTCACAGAGACCCTCGTCTTCACAGAGACCCTTCGTCTTCACAGAGACCCTCGTCTTCACAGAGACCCTCGTCCTCACAGAGACCCTTCGTCTTCACAGAGACCAACTTTCTTCACAGAGACCCTCGTCTTCACAGAGACCCTCGTCCTCACAGAGACCCTCGTCTTCACAGAGACCCTCGTCCTCACAGAGACCCTTCGTCTTCACAGAGACTCTCGTCCTCACAGAGACCCTTCGTCTTCAAAGAGACCCTCGTCTTCACAGAGACTCTCGTCCTCACAGAGACCCTCGTCTTCACAGAGACCCTCGTCTTCACAGAGACCCTCGTCCTCACAGAGACCCTTCGTCTTCACAGAGACTCTCGTCCTCACAGAGACCGTTCGTCTTCACAGAGACCCTTCGTCTTCACAGAGACCCTCGTCCTCACAGAGACCCTCGTCCTCACAGAGACCCTCGTCTTCACAGAGACCCTCGTCTTCACAGAGACCCTCGTCCTCACAGAGACCCTTCGTCTTCACAGAGACTCTCGTCCTCACAGAGACCCTTCGTCTTCACAGAGACCCTCGTCTTCACAGAGACCCTCGTCTTCACAGAGACCCTTCGTCTTCACAGAGACTCTCGTCCTCACAGAGACCCTTCGTCTTCACAGAGACTCTCGTCTTCACAGAGACCCTCGTCCTCACAGAGACCCTTTCGTCTTCACAGAGACTCTCGTCCTCACAGAGACCCTTCGTCTTCACAGAGACCCTCGTCTTCACAGAGACCCTCGTCTTCACAGAGACCCTTCGTCTTCACAGAGACCCTCGTCTTCACAGAGACCCTCGTCTTCACAGAGACCCTTTCGTCTTCACAGAGACTCTCGTCTTCACAGAGACCCTTCGTCCTCAAAGAGACCCTTCGTCTTCACAGAGACCCTTTGTCTTCACAGAGACTCTCGTCCTCACAGAGACCCTTCGTCTTCACAGAGACCCTTGTCTTTACAGAGACCCTCGTCTTCACAGAGACCCTCGTCTTCACAGAGACCCTTCGTCCTCACAGAGACTCTCGTCTACACAGAGACCCTCGTCCTCACAGAGACCCTCGTCTTTACAGAGACCCTTCGTCTTCACAGAGACCCTCGTCCTCACAGAGACCCTTCGTCTTCACAGAGACCCTCGTCCTCACAGAGACCCTTCGTCTTCACAGAGACCCTCGTCTTCACAGAGACCGTCGTCCTCACAGAGACCCTTCGTCTTCACAGAGACCCTTCGTCTTCACAGAGACCCTCGTCCTCACAGAGACCCTTCGTCTTCACAGAGACCCTTCGTCCTCACAGAGACCCTCGTCCTCACAGAGACCCTTCGTCTTCACAGAGACCCTTGTCTTTACAGAGACCCTCGTCTTCACAGAGACTCTCGTCTTCACAGAGACCCTGGTCTTCACAGAGACTCTCGTCCTCACAGAGACCCTTCGTCTTCACAGAGACCCTCGTCCTCACAGCGACCCTCGTCTTCACAGAGACCCTCGTCTTCACAGAGACCCTTCGTCTTCACAGAGACCCTCGTCCTCACAGAGACCCTGGTCCTCACAGAGACCCTCGTCTTCACAGAGACTCTCGTCCTCACAGAGACCCTTCGTCTTCACAGAGACCCTCGTCTTCACAGAGACCCTTCGTCTTCACAGAGACTCTCGTCCTCACAGAGACCCTCGTCTTCACAGAGACCCTTCGTCTTCACAGAGACTCTCGTCCTCACAGAGACCCTTCGTCCTCACAGAGACCCTTGTCTTCACAGAGGCCCTTCGTCTTCACAGAGACCCTCGTCTTCACAGAGACCCTTCGTCTTCACAGAGACTCTCGTCCTCACAGAGACCCTTCGTCCTCACTGAGACCCTCGTCTTCACAGAGACCCTCGTCTTCACAGAGACCCTCGTCTTCACAGAGACTCTCGTCTTCACAGAGACCCTCGTCTTCACAGAGACCCTTCGTCTTCACAGAGACCCTTCGTCCTCACAGAGACCCTCGTCTTCACCGAGACCCTCGTCTTCACAGAGACCCTTCGTCTTCACAGAGACTCTCGTCCTCACAGAGACCCTTCGTCCTCACAGAGACCCTCGTCTTCACAGAGACCCTTCGTCTTCACAGAGACTCTCGTCTTCACAGAGACCCTCGTCCTCACAGCGACCCTCGTCTTCACAGAGACCCTCGTCTTCACAGAGACCCTTCGTCTTCACAGAGACCCTTGTCTTTACAGAGACCCTCGTCTTCACATAGACTCTCGTCTTCACAGAGACCCTCGTCTTCACAGAGACCCTTCGTCCTCACAGAGACCCTTCGTCTTCACAGAGACTCTCGTCCTCACAGAGACCCTCGTCTTCACAGAGACCCTTCGTCCTCACAGAGACCCTTCGTCCTCAGAGAGACCCTTCGTCTTCACAGAGACTCTCGTCCTCACAGAGACCCTTCGTCTTCACAGAGACCCTTCGTCCTCACAGAGACCCTTCGTCTTCACAGAGACTCTCGTCCTCACAGAGACCCTTCGTCTTCACAGAGACCCTTCGTCCTCACAGAGACCCTTCGTCCTCAGAGAGACCCTTCGTCTTCACAGAGACTCTCGTCCTCACAGAGACCCTTCGTCTTCACAGAGACTCTCGTCTTCACA
Organism: Telmatherina bonti; assembly: GCF_933228915.1. Lineage (NCBI taxonomy): Eukaryota > Metazoa > Chordata > Actinopteri > Atheriniformes > Telmatherinidae > Telmatherina > Telmatherina bonti. The sequence continues at coordinate 2,748,753 of NC_136628.1, read as the reverse complement.
GAGACCCTTCGTCTTCACAGAGACCCTCGTCTTCACAGAGACCCTTCGTCTTCAAAGAGACTCTCGTCTTTACAGAGACCCTCGTCCTCACAGCGACCCTCGTCTTCACAGAGACCCTTCGTCTTCACAGAGACCCTCGTCCTCACAGAGACCCTGGTCCTCACAGAGACCCTCGTCTTCACAGAGACTCTCGTCCTCACAGAGACCCTTCGTCTTCACAGAGACCCTCGTCTTCACAGAGACCCTTCGTCTTCACAGAGACTCTCGTCTTCACAGAGACCCTCGTACTCACAGAGACCCTTCGTCTTCACAGAGACCCTCGTCTTCACAGAGACCCTTCGTCTTCACAGAGACCCTCGTCTTCACAGAGACCCTTCGTCTTCACAGAGACCCTCGTCTTCACAGAGACCCTCGTCCTCACAGAGACCCTTCATCTTCACAGAGACCCTCGTCCTCACAGAGACCCTCGTCTTCACAGAGACCCTCGTCTTCACAGAGACCCTCGTCCTCACAGAGACCCTTCGTCTTCACAGAGACTCTCGTCCTCACAGAGACCCTTCGTCTTCAAAGAGACCCTCGTCTTCACAGAGACTCTCGTCCTCACAGAGACCCTCGTCTTCACAGAGACCCTCGTCTTCACAGAGACCCTCGTCCTCACAGAGACCCTTCGTCTTCACAGAGACTCTCGTCCTCACAGAGACCGTTCGTCTTCACAGAGACCCTTCGTCTTCACAGAGACCCTCGTCCTCACAGAGACCCTCGTCTTCACAGAGACCCTCGTCTTCACAGAGACCCTCGTCCTCACAGAGACCCTTCGTCTTCACAGAGACTCTCGTCCTCACAGAGACCCTTCGTCTTCACAGAGACCCTCGTCTTCACAGAGACCCTCGTCTTCACAGAGACCCTTCGTCTTCACAGAGACTCTCGTCCTCACAGAGACCCTCGTCTTCACAGAGACCCTCGTCCTCACAGAGACCCTTTCGTCTTCACAGAGACTCTCGTCTTCACAGAGACCCTCGTCCTCACAGAGACCCTTTCGTCTTCACAGAGACTCTCGTCCTCACAGAGACCCTTCGTCTTCACAGAGACCCTCGTCTTCACAGAGACCCTCGTCTTCACAGAGACCCTTCGTCTTCACAGAGACCCTCGTCTTCACAGAGACCCTTTCGTCTTCACAGAGACTCTCGTCTTCACAGAGACCCTTCGTCCTCAAAGAGACCCTTCGTCTTCACAGAGACCCTTCGTCTTCACAGAGACTCTCGTCCTCACAGAGACCCTTCGTCTTCACAGAGACCCTTGTCTTTACAGAGACCCTCGTCTTCACAGAGACCCTCGTCTTCACAGAGACCCTTCGTCCTCACAGAGACTCTCGTCTTCACAGAGACCCTCGTCCTCACAGAGACCCTCGTCTTTACAGAGACCCTTGTCTTCACAGAGACCCTCGTCTTCACAGAGACTCTCGTCTTCACAGAGACCCTCGTCCTCACAGAGACCCTTCGTCCTCACAGAGACCCTCGTCTTCACAGAGACCCTTCGTCTTCACAGAGACCCTCGTCCTCACAGAGACCCTTCGTCTTCACAGAGACCCTCGTCCTCACAGAGACCCTTCGTCTTCACAGAGACCCTCGTCTTCACAGAGACCGTCGTCCTCACAGAGACCCTTCGTCTTCACAGAGACCCTTCGTCTTCACAGAGACCCTCGTCCTCACAGAGACCCTTCGTCTTCACAGAGACCCTTCGTCCTCACAGAGACCCTCGTCCTCACAGAGACCCTTCGTCTTCACAGAGACCCTTGTCTTTACAGAGACCCTCGTCTTCACAGAGACTCTCGTCTTCACAGAGACCCTCGTCCTCACAGAGACCCTCGTCTTCACAGAGACCCTTCGTCCTCACAGAGACCCTCGTCTTCACAGAGACTCTCGTCTTCACAGAGACCCTCGTCTTCACAGAGACCCTTCGTCTTCACAGAGACCCTCGTCCTCACAGAGACCCTCGTCTTCACAGAGACCCTTCGTCCTCACAGAGACCCTCGTCTTCACAGAGACTCTCGTCTTCACAGAGACCCTCGTCTTCCCAGAGACCCTCGTCCTCACAGAGACCCTTCGTCTTCACAGAGACCCTCGTCTTCACAGAGACCCTTCGGCTTCACAGAGACCCTTCGTCTTCACAGAGACCCTCGTCCTCACAGAGACCCTGGTCCTCACAGAGACCCTCGTCTTCACAGAGACTCTCGTCCTCACAGAGACCCTTCGTCTTCACAGAGACCCTCGTCTTCACAGAGACCCTTCGTCTTCACAGAGACTCTCGTCTTCACAGAGACCCTCGTACTCACAGAGACCCTTCGTCTTCACAGAGACCCTCGTCTTCACAGAGACCCTTCGTCTTCACAGAGACCCTCGTCTTAACAGAGACCCTCGTCTTCACAGAGACCCTCGTCTTCACAGAGACCCTCGTCCTCACAGAGACCCTTCATCTTCACAGAGACCCTCGTCTTCACAGAGACCCTCGTCTTCACATAGACCCTCGTCTTCACAGAGACCCTCGTCCTCACAGAGACCCTTCGTCTTCACAGAGACTCTCGTCCTCACAGAGACCCTTCGTCTTCACAGAGACCCTCGTCTTCACAGAGACTCTCGTCCTCACAGAGACCCTCGTCTTCACAGAGACCCTCGTCTTCACAGAGACCCTCGTCCTCACAGAGACCCTTCGTCTTCACAGAGACTCTCGTCCTCACAGAGACCGTTCGTCTTCACAGAGACCCTTCGTCTTCACAGAGACCCTCGTCCTCACAGAGACCCTCGTCTTCACAGAGACCCTCGTCTTCACAGAGACCCTCGTCCTCACAGAGACCCTTCGTCCTCACAGAGACCCCTCGTCTTCACAGAGACCCTCGTCCTCACAGAGACCCTTCGTCCTCACAGAGACCCCTAATCCTCACAGAGACCCTCGTCTTCACAGAGACCCTCGTCCTCACAGAGACCCTTCGTCTTCACAGAGACCCTCGTCCTCACAGAGACTCTCGTCTTCACAGAGACCCTTCGTCTTCACAGAGACCCTTCGTCCTCACAGAGACCCTCGTCCTCACAGAGACCCTTCGTCTTCACAGAGACCCTCGTCTTCACAGAGACCCTTCGTCCTCACAGAGACCCTCGTCTTCACAGAGACCCTTCGTCCTCACAGAGACCCTTCGTCTTCACAGAGACCCTCGTCTTCACAGAGACCCTTCGTCCTCACAGAGACCCTCGTCTTCACAGAGACCCTTCGTCTTCACAGAGACCCTCGTCCTCACAGAGACCCTTCGTCCTCACAGAGACCCTTCGTCTTCACAGAGACCCTCGTCCTCACAGAGACCCTCGTCCTCACAGAGACCCTCTTCTTAACAGAGACCCTTCGTCTTCACAGAGACCCTCGTCCTCACAGAGACCCTCGTCCTCACAGAGACCCTTCGTCTTCACAGAGACCCTCGTCCTCACAGAGACCCTTCGTCTTCACAGAGACCCTCGTCTTCACAGAGACCGTCGTCCTCACAGAGACCCTTCGTCTTCACAGAGACCCTCGTCCTCACAGAGACTCTCGTCTTCACAGAGACCCTCGTCCTCACAGAGACCCTTCGTCTTCACAGAGACCCTCGTCTTCACAGAGACTCTCGTCTTCACAGAGACCCTCGTCCTCACAGAGACCCTTCGTCTTCACAGAGACCAACTTTCTTCACAGAGACCCTCGTCTTCACAGAGACCCTTCGTCTTCACAGAGACCCTCGTCTTCACAGAGACCCTTCGTCCTCACAGAGACCCTTCGTCTTCACAGAGACTCTCGTCCTCACAGAGACCCTTCGTCTTCACAGAGACCCTCGTCTTCACAGAGACTCTCGTCCTCACAGAGACCCTTCGTCTTCACAGAGACCCTTCGTCTTCACAGAGACTCTCGTCCTCACAGAGACCCTTCGTCTTCACAGAGACCCTCGTCTTCACAGAGACCCTTCGTCTTCACAAAGACTCTCGTCCTCACAGAGACCTTTCGTCTTCAGAGACTCTCGTCTTCACAGAGACCCTCGTCCTCACAGCGACCCTCGTCTTCACAGAGACCCTCGTCTTCACAGAGACCCTTTCGTCTTCACAGAGACTCTCGTCCTCACAGAGACCCTTCGTCTTCACAGAGACCCTTCGTCCTCAAAGAGACCCTTCGTCTTCACAGAGACCCTTCGTCTTCACAGAGACTCTCGTCCTCACAGAGACCCTTCGTCTTCACAGAGACCCTTGTCTTTACAGAGACCCTCGTCTTCACAGAGACTCTCGTCTTCACAGAGACCCTTCGTCCTCACAGAGACTCTCGTCTTCACAGAGACCCTCGTCCTCACAGAGACCCTCGTCTTTACAGAGACCCTTGTCTTCACAGAGACCCTCGTCTTCACAGAGACTCTCGTCTTCACAGAGACCCTCGTCCTCACAGAGACCCTTCGTCCTCACAGAGACCCTTCGTCTTCACAGAGACCCTTCGTCCTCACAGAGACCCTTCGTCCTCACAGAGACCCTTCGTCTTCACAGAGACCCTCGTCCTCACAGAGACCCTTCGTCTTCACAGAGACCCTCGTCCTCACAGAGACCCTTCGTCTTCACAGAGACCCTCGTCTTCACAGAGACCGTCGTCCTCACAGAGACCCTTCGTCTTCACAGAGACCCTTCGTCTTCACAGAGACCCTCGTCCTCACAGAGACCCTTCGTCTTCACAGAGACCCTTCGTCCTCACAGAGACCCTCGTCCTCACAGAGACCCTTCGTCTTCACAGAGACCCTTGTCTTTACAGAGACCCTCGTCTTCACAGAGACTCTCGTCTTCACAGAGACTCTCGTCTTTACAGAGACCCTCGTCTTCACAGAGACTCTCGTCTTCACAGAGACCCTCGTCCTCACAGAGACCCTCGTCTTCACAGAGACCCTTCGTCCTCACAGAGACCCTCGTCTTCACAGAGACTCTCGTCTTCACAGAGACCCTCGTCTTCACAGAGACCCTTCGTCTTCACAGAGACCCTCGTCCTCACAGAGACCCTCGTCTTCACAGAGACCCTTCGTCCTCACAGAGACCCTCGTCTTCACAGAGACTCTCGTCTTCACAGAGACCTTCGTCTTCCCAGAGACCCTCGTCCTCACAGAGACCCTTCGTCTTCACAGAGACCCTCGTCTTCACAGAGACTCTCGTCCTCACAGAGACCCTTCGTCTTCACAGACACCCTTCGTCTTCACAGAGACTCTCGTCTTCACAGAGACCCTTCGTCTTCACAGAGACTCTCGTCTTCACAGAGACCCTTCGTCTTCACAGACACCCTTCGTCTTCACAGAGACTCTCGTCTTCACAGAGACCCTTCGTCTTCACAGACACCCTTCGTCTTCACAGAGACTCTCGTCTTCACAGACACCCTTCGGCTTCACAGACACCCTTCGTCTTCACAGAGACTCTCGTCTTCACAGAGACCCTCGTCCTCACAGAGACCCTCGTCCTCACAGAGACCCTTCGTCTTCACAGAGACCCTCGTCCTCACAGAGACTCTCGTCTTCACAGAGACCCTCGTCCTCACAGAGACCCTTCGTCTTCACAGAGACCCTCGTCTTCACAGAGACCCTCGTCTTTATAGAGACCCTTGTCTTTACAGAGACCCTCGTCTTCACAGAGACTCTCGTCTTCACAGAGACCCTCGTCCTCACATAGACCCTCGTCTTTACAGAGACCCTTGTCTTTACAGAGACCCTCGTCTTCACAGAGACCCTTCGTCTTCACAGAGACCCTTCGTCCTCACAGAGACCCTCGTCTTCACAGAGACCCTCGTCCTCACAGAGACCTTTGTCCTCACAGAGACCCTCGTCTTCACAGAGACCTTTCGTCTTCACAGAGACCCTCGTCTTCACAGAGACCCTCGTCCTCACTGAGACCCTTCGTCCTCACAGAGACCCCTCGTCTTCACAGAGACCCTCGTCCTCACAGAGACCCTTCGTCCTCACAGAGACCCCTAATCCTCACAGAGACCCTCGTCTTCACAGAGACCCTCGTCCTCACAGAGACCCTTCGTCTTCACAGAGACCCTCGTCCTCACAGAGACTCTCGTCTTCACAGAGACCCTTCGTCCTCACAGAGACCCTCGTCCTCACAGAGACCCTTAGTCTTCACAGAGACCCTCGTCTTCACAGAGACCCTTCGTCCTCACAGAGACCCTCGTCTTCACAGAGACCCTTCGTCCTCACAGAGACCCTTCGTCTTCACAGAGACCCTCGTCTTCACAGAGACCCTTCGTCCTCACAGAGACCCTCGTCTTCACAGAGACCCTTCGTCTTCACAGAGACCCTCGTCCTCACAGAGACCCTCGTCCTCACAGAGACCCTTCGTCCTCACAGAGACCCTTCGTCTTCACAGAGACCCTCGTCCTCACAGAGACCCTCTTCTTAACAGAGACCCTTCGTCTTCACAGAGACCCTCGTCCTCACAGAGACCCTCGTCCTCACAGAGACCCTTCGTCTTCACAGAGACCCTCGTCCTCACAGAGACCCTTCGTCTTCACAGAGACCCTCGTCTTCACAGAGACCGTCGTCCTCACAGAGACCCTTCGTCTTCACAGAGACCCTCGTCCTCACAGAGACTCTCGTCTTCACAGAGACCCTCGTCCTCACAGAGACCCTTCGTCTTCACAGAGACCCTCGTCTTCACAGAGACTCTCGTCTTCACAGAGACCCTCGTCCTCACAGAGACCCTTCGTCTTCACAGAGACCAACTTTCTTCACAGAGACCCTCGTCTTCACAGAGACCCTTCGTCTTCACAGAGACCCTCGTCTTCACAGAGACCCTTCGTCCTCACAGAGACCCTTCGTCTTCACAGAGACTCTCGTCCTCACAGAGACCCTTCGTCTTCACAGAGACCCTCGTCTTCACAGAGACCCTCGTCTTCACAGAGACCCTTCGTCTTCACAGAGACTCTCGTCCTCACAGAGACCCTTCGTCTTCAGAGACTCTCGTCTTCACAGAGACCCTTCGTCCTCAAAGAGACCCTTCGTCTTCACAGAGACCCTTCGTCTTCACAGAGACTCTCGTCCTCACAGAGACCCTTCGTCTTCACAGAGACCCTTGTCTTTACAGAGACCCTCGTCTTCACAGAGACTCTCGTCTTCACAGAGACCCTTTGTCCTCACAGAGACTCTCGTCTTCACAGAGACCCTCGTCCTCACAGAGACCCTCGTCTTTACAGAGACCCTTGTCTTCACAGAGACCCTCGTCTTCACAGAGACTCTCGTCTTCACAGAGACCCTCGTCCTCACAGAGACCCTTCGTCCTCACAGAGACCCTTCGTCTTCACAGAGACCCTTCGTCCTCACAGAGACCCTTCGTCCTCACAGAGACCCTCGTCTTCACAGAGACCCTTCGTCTTCACAGAGACCCTCGTCCTCACAGAGACCCTTCGTCTTCACAGAGACCCTCGTCCTCACAGAGACCCTTCGTCTTCACAGAGACCCTCGTCTTCACAGAGACCGTCGTCCTCACAGAGACCCTTCGTCTTCACAGAGACCCTTCGTCTTCACAGAGACCCTCGTCCTCACAGAGACCCTTCGTCTTCACAGAGACCCTTCGTCCTCACAGAGACCCTCGTCCTCACAGAGACCCTTCGTCTTCACAGAGACCCTTGTCTTTACAGAGACCCTCGTCTTCACAGAGACTCTCGTCTTCACAGAGATTCTCGTCTTTACAGAGACCCTCGTCTTCACAGAGACTCTCGTCTTCACAGAGACCCTCGTCCTCACAGAGACCCTCGTCTTCACAGAGACCCTTCGTCCTCACAGAGACCCTCGTCTTCACAGAGACTCTCGTCTTCACAGAGACCCTCGTCTTCACAGAGACCCTTCGTCTTCACAGAGACCCTCGTCCTCACAGAGACCCTCGTCTTCACAGAGACCCTTCGTCCTCACAGAGACCCTCGTCTTCACAGAGACTCTCGTCTTCACAGAGACCTTCGTCTTCCCAGAGACTCTCGTCCTCACAGAGACCCTTCGTCTTCACAGAGACCCTCGTCTTCACAGAGACTCTCGTCCTCACAGAGACCCTTCGTCTTCACAGACACCCTTCGTCCTCACAGAGACTCTCGTCTTCACAGAGACCCTCGTCCTCACAGAGACCCTTCGTCTTCACAGAGACCCTCGTCCTCACAGAGACCCTTCGTCTTCACAGACACCCTTCGTCCTCAAAGAGACCCTTCGTCCTCACAGAGACCCTCGTCTTCACAGAGACCCTCGTCCTCACTGAGACCCTTCGTCCTCACAGAGACCCCTCGTCTTCACAGAGACCCTCGTCCTCACAGAGACCCTTCGTCCTCACAGAGACCCCTAATCCTCACAGAGACCCTCGTCTTCACAGAGACCCTCGTCCTCACAGAGACCCTTCGTCTTCACAGAGACCCTCGTCCTCACAGAGACTCTCGTCTTCACAGAGACCCTTCGTCTTCACAGAGACCCTTCGTCCTCACAGAGACCCTCGTCCTCACAGAGACCCTTCGTCCTCACAGAGACCCTCGTCTTCACAGAGACCCTTCGTCCTCACAGAGACCCTTCGTCTTCACAGAGACCCTCGTCTTCACAGAGACCCTCGTCTTCACAGATACCCTTCGTCTTCACAGAGACCCTCGTCCTCACAGAGACCCTCGTCCTCACAGAGACCCTTCGTCCTCACAGAGACCCTTCGTCTTCACAGAGACCCTCGTCCTCACAGAGACCCTCGTCCTCACAGAGACCCTCTTCTTAACAGAGACCCTTCGTCTTCACAGAGACCCTCGTCCTCACAGAGACCCTCGTCCTCACAGAGACCCTTCGTCTTCACAGAGACCCTCGTCCTCACAGAGACCCTTCGTCTTCACAGAGACCCTCGTCTTCACAGAGACCGTCGTCCTCACAGAGACCCTTCGTCTTCACAGAGACCCTCGTCCTCACAGAGACTCTCGTCTTCACAGAGACCCTCGTCCTCACAGAGACCCTTCGTCTTCACAGAGACCCTCGTCTTCACAGAGACCCTTCGTCTTCACAGAGACCCTCGTCTTCACAGAGACCCTCGTCCTCACAGAGACCCTTCGTCTTCACAGAGACCAACTTTCTTCACAGAGACCCTCGTCTTCACAGAGACCCTTCGTCCTCACAGAGACCCTCGTCTTCACAGCGACCCTCGTCTTCACAGAGACATTCGTCTTCACAGAGACCCTTCGTCTTCACAGAGACTCTCGTCCTCACAGAGACCCTTCGTCTTCACAGAGACCCTTCGTCTTCACAGAGACTCTCGTCCTCACAGAGACCCTTCGTCTTCACAGAGACCCTTCGTCCTCAAAGAGACCCTCGTCCTCACAGAGACCCTTCGTCTTCACAGAGACCCTTGTCTTGACAGAGACCGTCGTCTTCACAGAGACTCTCGTCTTCACAGAGACCCTCGTCCTCACAGAGACCCTCGTCTTCACAGAGACCCTTCGTCTTCACAGAGACCCTTCGTCCTCACAGAGACCCTCGTCTTCACAGAGACCCTCGTCCTCACAGAGACCTTTGTCCTCACAGAGACCCTCGTCTTCACAGAGACCTTTCGTCTTCACAGAGACCCTCGTCTTCACAGAGACCCTCGTCCTCACTGAGACCCTTCGTCCTCACAGAGACCCCTCGTCTTCACAGAGACCCTTCATCTTCACAGAGACCCTTCGTCCTCACAGAGACCCTTCGTCTTCACAGAGACCCTCGTCCTCACAGAGACCTTTGTCCTCACAGAGACCCTCGTCTTCACAGAGACCCTTCATCTTCACAGAGACCCTTCGTCTTCACAGAGACCCTTCGTCCTCACAGAGACCCTCGTCTTCACAGAGACCCTCGTCCTCACAGAGACCTTTGTCCTCACAGAGACCCTCGTCTTCACAGAGACCTTTCGTCTTCACAGAGACCCTCGTCTTCACAGAGACCCTCGTCCTCACTGAGACCCTTCGTCCTCACAGAGACCCCTCGTCCTCACAGAGACCCTTCGTCCTCACAGAGACCCTTCGTCCTCACAGAGACCCTTCGTCTTCACAGAGACCCTCGTCCTCACAGAGACCCTTCGTCCTCACAGAGACCCTCGTCCTCACAGAGACTCTCGTCTTCACAGAGACCCTTCGTCTTCACAGAGACCCTTCGTCCTCACAGAGACCCTCGTCCTCACAGAGACCCTTCGTCTTCACAGAGACCCTCGTCTTCACAGAGGCCCTTCGTCTTCACAGAGACCCTCGTCTTCACAGAGACCCTTCGTCTTCACAGAGACTCTCGTCCTCACAGAGACCCTTCGTCTTCACAGAGACTCTCGTCCTCACAGAGACCCTTTGTCTTCACAGAGACCCTGTTCTTCACAGAGACCCTCGTCCTCACAGCGACCCTCGTCTTCACAGAGACCCTCGTCTTCACAGAGACCCTTCGTCTTCACAGAGACTCTCGTCCTCACAGAGACCCTTCGTCTTCACAGAGACCCTTCGTCTTCACAGATACCCTCGTCTTCACACAGACCCTTCGTCTTCACAGAGACTCTCGTCCTCACAGAGACCCTTTGTCTTCACAGAGACTCTCGTCTTCACAGAGACCCTCGTCCCCACAGCGACCCTCGTCTTCACAGAGACATTCGTCTTCACAGAGACCCTTCGTCTTCACAGAGACTCTCGTCCTCACAGAGACCCTTCGTCTTCACAGAGACCCTTCGTCTTCACAGATACCCTCGTCTTCACACAGACCCTTCGTCTTCACAGAGACTCTCGTCCTCACAGAGACCCTTTGTCTTCACAGAGACTCTCGTCTTCACAGAGACCCTCGTCCCCACAGCGACCCTCGTCTTCACAGAGACATTCGTCTTCACAGAGACCCTTCGTCTTCACAGAGACTCTCGTCCTCACAGAGACCCTTCGTCTTCACAGAGACTCTCGTCCTCACAGAGACCCTTCGTCTTCACAGAGACCCTTCGTCCTCAAAGAGACCCTCGTCCTCACAGAGACCCTTCGTCTTCACAGAGACCCTTGTCTTTACAGAGACCCTCGTCTTCACAGAGACTCTCGTCTTCACAGAGACCCTCGTCTTTATAGAGACCCTTGTCTTTACAGAGACCCTCGTCTTCACAGAGACTCTCGTCTTCACAGAGACCCTCGTCCTCACATAGACCCTCGTCTTTACAGAGACCCTTGTCTTTACAGAGACCCTCGTCTTCACAGAGACCCTTCGTCTTCACAGAGACCCTTCGTCCTCACAGAGACCCTCGTCTTCACAGAGACCCTCGTCCTCACAGAGACCTTTGTCCTCACAGAGACCCTCGTCTTCACAGAGACCTTTCGTCTTCACAGAGACCCTCGTCTTCACAGAGACCCTCGTCCTCACTGAGACCCTTCGTCCTCACAGAGACCCCTCATCTTCACAGAGACCCTCGTCCTCACAGAGACCCTTCGTCCTCACAGAGACCCCTAATCCTCACAGAGACCCTCGTCTTCACAGAGACCCTCGTCCTCACAGAGACCCTTCGTCTTCACAGAGACCCTCGTCCTCACAGAGACTCTCGTCTTCACAGAGACCCTTCGTCTTCACAGAGACCCTTCGTCCTCACAGAGACCCTCGTCCTCACAGAGACCCTTCGTCTTCACAGAGACCCTCGTCTTCACAGAGACCCTTCGTCCTCACAGAGACCCTCGTCTTCACAGAGACCCTTCGTCCTCACAGAGACCCTTCGTCTTCACAGAGACCCTCGTCTTCACAGAGACCCTTCGTCCTCACAGAGACCCTCGTCTTCACAGAGACCCTTCGTCTTCACAGAGACCCTCGTCCTCACAGAGACCCTCGTCCTCACAGAGACCCTTCGTCCTCACAGAGACCCTTCGTCTTCACAGAGACCCTCGTCCTCACAGAGACCCTCGTCCTCACAGAGACCCTCTTCTTAACAGAGACCCTTCGTCTTCACAGAGACCCTCGTCCTCACAGAGACCCTTCGTCTTCACAGAGACCCTCGTCCTCACAGAGACCCTTCGTCTTCACAGAGACCCTCGTCTTCACAGAGACCGTCGTCCTCACAGAGACCCTTCGTCTTCACAGAGACCCTCGTCCTCACAGAGACTCTCGTCTTCACAGAGACCCTCGTCCTAACAGAGACCCTTCGTCTTCACAGAGACCCTCGTCTTCACAGAGACCCTTCGTCTTCACAGAGACCCTCGTCTTCACAGAGACCCTCGTCCTCACAGAGACCCTTCGTCTTCACAGAGACCAACTTTCTTCACAGAGACCCTCGTCTTCACAGAGACCCTTCGTCCTCACAGAGACCCTCGTCTTCACAGCGACCCTCGTCTTCACAGAGACATTCGTCTTCACAGAGACCCTTCGTCTTCACAGAGACTCTCGTCCTCACAGAGACCCTTCGTCTTCACAGAGACCCTTCGTCTTCACAGAGACTCTCGTCCTCACAGAGACCCTTCGTCTTCACAGAGACCCTTCGTCCTCAAAGAGACCCTCGTCCTCACAGAGACCCTTCGTCTTCACAGAGACCCTTGTCTTGACAGAGACCCTCGTCTTCACAGAGACTCTCGTCTTCACAGAGACCCTCGTCCTCACAGAGACCCTCGTCTTTACAGAGACCCTTGTCTTTACAGAGACCCTCGTCTTCACAGAGACTCTCGTCTTCACAGAGACCCTCGTCCTCACATAGACCCTCGTCTTTACAGAGACCCTTGTCTTTACAGAGACCCTCGTCTTCACAGAGACCCTTCGTCTTCACATAGACCCTCGTCCTCACAGAGACCTTTGTCCTCACAGAGACCCTCGTCTTCACAGAGACCTTTCGTCTTCACAGAGACCCTCGTCTTCACAGAGACCCTCGTCCTCACAGAGACCCTTCGTCCTCACAGAGACCCCTCGTCTTCACAGAGACCCTCGTCCTCACAGAGACCCTTCGTCCTCACAGAGACCCCTCGTCCTCACAGAGACCCTCGTCTTCACAAAGACCCTCGTCCTCACAGAGACCCTTCGTCTTCACAGAGACCCTCGTCCTCACAGAGACTCTCGTCTTCACAGAGACCCTTCGTCTTCACAGAGACCCTTCGTCCTCACAGAGACCCTCGTCCTCACAGAGACCCTTCGTCTTCACAGAGACCCTCGTCTTCACAGAGACCCTTCGTCCTCACAGAGACCCTCGTCTTCACAGAGACCCTTCGTCCTCACAGAGACCCTTCGTCTTCACAGAGACCCTCGTCTTCACAGAGACCCTTCGTCCTCACAGAGACCCTCGTCTTCACAGAGACCCTTCGTCTTTACAGAGACCCTCGTCCTCACAGAGACCCTCGTCCTCACAGAGACCCTTCGTCCTCACAGAGACCCTTCGTCTTCACAGAGACCCTCGTCCTCACAGAGACCCTCTTCTTAACAGAGACCCTTCGTCTTCACAGAGACCCTCGTCCTCACAGAGACCCTCGTCCTCACAGAGACCCTTCGTCTTCACAGAGACCCTCGTCTTCACAGAGACCCTTCGTCTTCACAGAGACCCTCGTCTTCACAGAGACCGTCGTCCTCACAGAGACCCTTCGTCTTCACAGAGACCCTCGTCCTCACAGAGACTCTCGTCTTCACAGAGACCCTCGTCCTCACAGAGACCCTTCGTCTTCACAGAGATCCTCGTCCTCACAGAGACCCTCGTCCTCACAGAGACACTCGTCTTCACAGAGATCCTTCGTCTTCACAGAGACCAATCGTCTTCACAGAGACCCTCGTCTTCACAGAGACCCTTCGTCTTCACAGAGACCCTCCACTTCACAGAGACCCTCGTCCTCACAGAGACCCTTCGTCTTCACAGAGACCAACTTTCTTCACAGAGACCCTCGTCTTCACAGAGACCCTTCGTCCTCACAGAGACCCTCGTCTTCACAGAGACTCTCGTCCTCACAGAGACCCTTCGTCTTCACAGAGACCCTTCGTCCTCACAGAGACCCTCGTCTTCACAGAGACCCTCGTCCTCACAGAGACCCTTCGTCTTCACAGAGACTCTCGTCTTCACAGAGACCCTCGTCCTCACAGAGACTCTCGTCCTCACAGAGACCCTCGTCTTCACAGAGACTCTCGTCCTCACAGAGACCCTTCGTCTTCACAGAGACCCTCGTCCTCACAGCGACCCTCGTCTTCACAGAGACCCTCGTCTTCACAGAGACCCTTCGTCTTCACAGAGACCCTCGTCCTCACAGAGACCCTGGTCCTCACAGAGACCCTCGTCTTCACAGAGACTCTCGTCCTCACAGAGACCCTTCGTCTTCACAGAGACCCTCGTCTTCACAGAGACCCTTCGTCTTCACAGAGACTCTCGTCTTCACAGAGACCCTCGTCTTCACAGAGACCCTTCGTCTTCACAGAGACTCTCGTCCTCACAGAGACCCTTCGTCCTCACAGAGACCCTCGTCTTCACAGAGGCCCTTCGTCTTCACAGAGACCCTCGTCTTCACAGAGACCCTTCGTCTTCACAGAGACTCTCGTCCTCACAGAGACCCGTCGTCTTCACAGAGACCCTTCGTCTTCACAGAGACTCTCGTCCTCACAGAGACCCTCGTCTTCACAGAGACTCTCGTCCTCACAGAGACCCTTCGTCTTCACAGAGACCCTCGTCTTCACAGAGACCCTTCGTCTTCACAGAGACCCTCGTCCTCACAGAGACCCTGGTCCTCACAGAGACCCTCGTCTTCACAGAGACTCTCGTCCTCACAGAGACCCTTCGTCTTCACAGAGACCCTCGTCTTCACAGAGACCCTTCGTCTTCACAGAGACTCTCGTCTTCACAGAAACCCTCGTCTTCACAGAGACCCTTCGTCTTCACAGAGACTCTCGTCCTCACAGAGACCCTTCGTCCTCACAGAGACCCTCGTCTTCACAGAGGCCCTTCGTCTTCACAGAGACCCTCGTCTTCACAGAGACCCTTCGTCTTCACAGAGACTCTCGTCCTCACAGAGACCCTTCGTCCTCACAGAGACCCTTGTCTTCACAGAGACCCTCGTCTTCACAGAGACTCTCGTCTTCACAGAGACCCTCGTCTTCACAGAGACCCTTCGTCTTCACAGAGACCCTTCGTCCTCACAGAGACCCTCGTCTTCACAGAGACCCTCGTCTTCACAGAGACCCTTCGTCTTCACAGAGACTCTCGTCCTCACAGAGACCCTTCGTCCTCACAGAGACCCTCGTCTTCACAGAGACCCTTCGTCTTCACAGAGACTCTCGTCTTCACAGAGACCCTCGTCCTCACAGCGACCCTCGTCTTCACAGAGACCCTCGTCTTCACAGAGACCCTTCGTCTTCACAGAGACTCTCGTCCTCACAGAGACCCTTCGTCTTCACAGAGACCCTTCGTCCTCAAAGAGACCCTTCGTCTTCACAGAGACCCTTGTCTTTACAGAGACCCTCGTCTTCACAGAGACTCTCGTCTTCACAGAGACCCTTCGTCCTCATAGAGACTCTCGTCTTCACAGAGACCCTCGTCCTCACAGAGACCCTCGTCTTTACAGAGACCCTTGTCTTTACAGAGACCCTCGTCTTCACAGAGACTCTCGTCTTCACAGAGACCCTCGTCCTGACAGAGACCCTCGTCCTCACAGAGACCCTTAGTCTTCACAGAGACCCTCGTCCTCACAGAGACCCTTCGTCTTCACAGAGACCCTCGTCTTCACAGAGACCGTCTTCCTCACAGAGACCCTTCGTCTTCACAGAGACCCTCGTCCTCACAGAGACTCTCGTCTTCACAGAGACCCTCGTCCTCACAGAGACCCTTCGTCTTCACAGAGATCCTCGTCCTCACAGAGACCCTCGTCCTCACAGAGACCCTTTGTCTTCACAGAGATCCTTCGTCTTCACAGAGACCAATCGTCTTCCTAGAGACCCTCGTCTTCACAGAGACCCTTCGTCTTCACAGAGACCCTCGTCTTCACAGAGACCCTTTGTCTTCACAGAGATCCTTCGTCTTCACAGAGACCAATCGTCTTCACAGAGACCCTCGTCTTCACAGAGACCCTCGTCTTCACAGAGACCCTCGTCCTCACAGAGACCCTTCGTCTTCACAGAGACCAACTTTCTTCACAGAGACCCTCGTCTTCACAGAGACCCTTCGTCCTCACAGAGACCCTCGTCTTCACAGAGACTCTCGTCCTCACAGAGACCCTTCGTCTTCACAGAGACCCTTCGTCCTCACAGAGACCCTCGTCTTCACAGAGACCCTCGTCCTCACAGAGACCCTTCGTCTTCACAGAGACTCTCGTCTTCACAGAGACCCTCGTCCTCACAGAGACTCTCGTCCTCACAGAGACCCTCGTCTTCACAGAGACTCTCGTCCTCACAGATACCCTTCGTCTTCACAGAGACCCTTCGTCTTCACAGAGACTCTCGTCCTCACAGAGACCCTCGTCTTCACAGAGACTCTCGTCCTCACAGAGACCCTTCGTCTTCACAGAGACCCTCGTCCTCACATAGACCCTCGTCTTTACAGAGACCCTTGTCTTTACAGAGACCCTCGTCTTCACAGAGACCCTTCGTCTTCACATAGACCCTTCGTCCTCACAGAGACCCTCGTCTTCACAGAGACCCTCGTCCTCACAGAGACCTTTGTCCTCACAGAGACCCTCGTCTTCACAGAGACCTTTCGTCTTCACAGAGACCCTCGTCTTCACAGAGACCCTCGTCCTCACAGAGACCCTTCGTCCTCACAGAGACCCCTCGTCTTCACAGAGACCCTCGTCCTCACAGAGACCCTTCGTCCTCACAGAGACCCCTCGTCCTCACAGAGACCCTCGTCTTCACAAAGACCCTCGTCCTCACAGAGACCCTTCGTCTTCACAGACACCCTCGTCCTCACAGAGACTCTCGTCTTCACAGAGACCCTTCGTCTTCACAGAGACCCTTCGTCCTCACAGAGACCCTCGTCCTCACAGAGACCCTTCGTCTTCACAGAGACCCTTCGTCTTCACAGAGACCCTTCGTCCTCACAGAGACCCTCGTCTTCACAGAGACCCTTCGTCCTCACAGAGACCCTTCGTCTTCACAGAGACCCTCGTCTTCACAGAGACCCTTCGTCCTCACAGAGACCCTCGTCTTCACAGAGACCCTTCGTCTTTACAGAGACCCTCGTCCTCACAGAGACCCTCGTCCTCACAGAGACCCTTCGTCCTCACAGAGACCCTTCGTCTTCACAGAGACCCTCGTCCTCACAGAGACCCTCTTCTTAACAGAGACCCTTCGTCTTCACAGAGACCCTCGTCCTCACAGAGACCCTCGTCCTCACAGAGACCCTTCGTCTTCACAGAGACCCTCGTCCTCACAGAGACCCTTCGTCTTCACAGAGACCCTCGTCTTCACAGAGACCGTCGTCCTCACAGAGACCCTTCGTCTTCACAGAGACCCTCGTCCTCACAGAGACTCTCGTCTTCACAGAGACCCTCGTCCTCACAGAGACCCTTCGTCTTCACAGAGATCCTCGTCCTCACAGAGATCCTCGTCCTCACAGAGACACTCGTCTTCACAGAGATCCTTCGTCTTCACAGAGACCAATCGTCTTCACAGAGACCCTCGTCTTCACAGAGACCCTTCGTCTTCACAGAGACCCTCCACTTCACAGAGACCCTCGTCCTCACAGAGACCCTTCGTCTTCACAGAGACCAACTTTCTTCACAGAGACCCTCGTCTTCACAGAGACCCTTCGTCCTCACAGAGACCCTCGTCTTCACAGAGTCTCTCGTCCTCACAGAGACCCTTCGTCTTCACAGAGACCCTTCGTCCTCACAGAGACCCTCGTCTTCACAGAGACCCTCGTCCTCACAGAGACCCTTCGTCTTCACAGAGACTCTCGTCTTCACAGAGACCCTCGTCCTCACAGAGACTCTCGTCCTCACAGAGACCCTCGTCTTCACAGAGACTCTCGTCCTCACAGAGACCCTCGTCTTCACAGAGACCCTTCGTCTTCACAGAGACCCTCCACTTCACAGAGACCCTCGTCCTCACAGAGACCCTTCGTCTTCACAGAGACCAACTTTCTTCACAGAGACCCTCGTCTTCACAGAGACCCTTCGTCCTCACAGAGACCCTCGTCTTCACAGAGTCTCTCGTCCTCACAGAGACCCTTCGTCTTCACAGAGACCCTTCGTCCTCACAGAGACCCTCGTCTTCACAGAGACCCTCGTCCTCACAGAGACCCTTCGTCTTCACAGAGACTCTCGTCTTCACAGAGACCCTCGTCCTCACAGAGACTCTCGTCCTCACAGAGACCCTCGTCTTCACAGAGACTCTCGTCCTCACAGAGACCCTCGTCTTCACAGAGACTCTCGTCCTCACAGAGACCCTTCGTCTTCACAGAGACCCTTCGTCTTCACAGAGACTCTCGTCCACACAGAGACCCTCGTCTTCACAGAGACTCTCGTCCTCACAGAGACCCTTCGTCTTCACAGAGACCCTCGTCCTCACAGCGACCCTCGTCTTCACAGAGACCCTCGTCTTCACAGAGACCCTTCGTCTTCACAGAGACCCTCGTCCTCACAGAGACCCTGGTCCTCACAGAGACCCTCGTCTTCACAGAGACTCTCGTCCTCACAGAGACCCTTCGTCTTCACAGAGACCCTCGTCTTCACAGAGACCCTTCGTCTTCACAGAGACTCTCGTCTTCACAGAGACCCTCGTCTTCACAGAGACCCTTCGTCTTCACAGAGACTCTCGTCCTCACAGAGACCCTTCGTCCTCACAGAGACCCTCGTCTTCACAGAGGCCCTTCGTCTTCACAGAGACCCTCGTCTTCACAGAGACCCTTCGTCTTCACAGAGACTCTCGTCCTCACAGAGACCCGTCGTCTTCACAGAGACCCTTCGTCTTCACAGAGACTCTCGTCCTCACAGAGACCCTCGTCTTCACAGAGACTCTCGTCCTCACAGAGACCCTTCGTCTTCACAGAGACCCTCGTCTTCACAGAGACCCTTCGTCTTCACAGAGACCCTCGTCCTCACAGAGACCCTGGTCCTCACAGAGACCCTCGTCTTCACAGAGACTCTCGTCCTCACAGAGACCCTTCGTCTTCACAGAGACCCTCGTCTTCACAGAGACCCTTCGTCTTCACAGAGACTCTCGTCTTCACAGAAACCCTCGTCTTCACAGAGACCCTTCGTCTTCACAGAGACTCTCGTCCTCACAGAGACCCTTCGTCCTCACAGAGACCCTCGTCTTCACAGAGGCCCTTCGTCTTCACAGAGACCCTCGTCTTCACAGAGACCCTTCGTCTTCACAGAGACTCTCGTCCTCACAGAGACCCTTCGTCCTCACAGAGACCCTTGTCTTCACAGAGACCCTCGTCTTCACAGAGACTCTCGTCTTCACAGAGACCCTCGTCTTCACAGAGACCCTTCGTCTTCACAGAGACCCTTCGTCCTCACAGAGACCCTCGTCTTCACAGAGACCCTCGTCTTCACAGAGACCCTTCGTCTTCACAGAGACTCTCGTCCTCACAGAGACCCTTCGTCCTCACAGAGACCCTCGTCTTCACAGAGACCCTTCGTCTTCACAGAGACTCTCGTCTTCACAGAGACCCTCGTCCTCACAGCGACCCTCGTCTTCACAGAGACCCTCGTCTTCACAGAGACCCTTCGTCTTCACAGAGACTCTCGTCCTCACAGAGACCCTTCGTCTTCACAGAGACCCTTCGTCCTCAAAGAGACCCTTCGTCTTCACAGAGACCCTTGTCTTTACAGAGACCCTCGTCTTCACAGAGACTCTCGTCTTCACAGAGACCCTTCGTCCTCATAGAGACTCTCGTCTTCACAGAGACCCTCGTCCTCACAGAGACCCTCGTCTTTACAGAGACCCTTGTCTTTACAGAGACCCTCGTCTTCACAGAGACTCTCGTCTTCACAGAGACCCTCGTCCTCACAGAGACCCTCGTCCTCACAGAGACCCTTAGTCTTCACAGAGACCCTCGTCCTCACAGAGACCCTTCGTCTTCACAGAGACCCTCGTCTTCACAGAGACCGTCTTCCTCACAGAGACCCTTCGTCTTCACAGAGACCCTCGTCCTCACAGAGACTCTCGTCTTCACAGAGACCCTCGTCCTCACAGAGACCCTTCGTCTTCACAGAGATCCTCGTCCTCACAGAGACCCTCGTCCTCACAGAGACCCTTTGTCTTCACAGAGATCCTTCGTCTTCACAGAGACCAATCGTCTTCACAGAGACCCTCGTCTTCACAGAGACCCTTCGTCTTCACAGAGACCCTCGTCTTCACAGAGACCCTTTGTCTTCACAGAGATCCTTCGTCTTCACAGAGACCAATCGTCTTCACAGAGACCCTCGTCTTCACAGAGACCCTCGTCTTCACAGAGACCCTCGTCCTCACAGAGACCCTTCGTCTTCACAGAGACCAACTTTCTTCACAGAGACCCTCGTCTTCACAGAGACCCTTCGTCCTCACAGAGACCCTCGTCTTCACAGAGACTCTCGTCCTCACAGAGACCCTTCGTCTTCACAGAGACCCTTCGTCCTCACAGAGACCCTCGTCTTCACAGAGACCCTCGTCCTCACAGAGACCCTTCGTCTTCACAGAGACTCTCGTCTTCACAGAGACCCTCGTCCTCACAGAGACTCTCGTCCTCACAGAGACCCTCGTCTTCACAGAGACTCTCGTCCTCACAGATACCCTTCGTCTTCACAGAGACCCTTCGTCTTCACAGAGACTCTCGTCCTCACAGAGACCCTCGTCTTCACAGAGACTCTCGTCCTCACAGAGACCCTTCGTCTTCACAGAGACCCTCGTCCTCACAGCGACCCTCGTCTTCACAGAGACCCTCGTCTTCACAGAGACCCTTCGTCTTCACAGAGACCCTCGTCCTCACAGAGACCCTGGTCCTCACAGAGACCCTCGTCTTCACAGAGACTCTCGTCCTCACAGAGACCCTTCGTCTTCACAGAGACCCTCGTCTTCACAGAGACCCTTCGTCTTCACAGAGACTCTCGTCTTCACAGAGACCCTCGTCTTCACAGAGACCCTTCGTCTTCACAGAGACTCTCGTCTTCACAGAGACCCTCGTCTTCACAGAGACCCTTCGTCTTCACAGAGACCCTCGTCCTCACAGAGACCCTTCGTCCTCACAGAGACCCTCGTCTTCACAGAGGCCCTTCGTCTTCACAGAGACCCTCGTCTTCACAGAGACCCTTCGTCTTCACAGAGACTCTCGTCCTCACAGAGACCCTTCGTCTTCACAGAGACCCTTCGTCTTCACAGAGACTCTCGTCCTCACAGAGACCCTCGTCTTCACAGAGACTCTCGTCCTCACAGAGACCCTTCGTCTTCACAGAGACCCTCATCCTCACAGCGACCCTCGTCTTCACAGAGACCCTCGTCTTCACAGAGACCCTTCGTCTTCACAGAGACCCTCGTCCTCACAGAGACCCTGGTCCTCACAGAGACCCTCGTCTTCACAGAGACTCTCGTCCTCACAGAGACCCTTCGTCTTCACAGAGACCCTCGTCTTCACAGAGACCCTTCGTCTTCACAGAGACTCTCGTCCTCACAGAGACCCTTCGTCCTCACAGAGACCCTCGTCTTCACAGAGGCCCTTCGTCTTCACAGAGACCCTCGTCTTCACAGAGACCCTTCGTCTTCACAGAGACTCTCGTCCTCACAGAGACCCTTCGTCCTCACAGAGACCCTCGTCTTCACAGAGACCCTCGTCTTCACAGAGACTCTCGTCTTCACAGAGACCCTCGTCTTCACAGAGACCCTCGTCTTCACAGAGACCCTTCGTCTTCACAGAGACTCTCGTCCTCACAGAGACCCTTCGTCTTCACAGAGACCCTTCGTCCTCAAAGAGACCCTTCGTCTTCACAGAGACCCTTGTCTTTACAGAGCCCCTCGTCTTCACAGAGACTCTCGTCTTCACAGAGACCCTTCGTCCTCACAGAGACTCTCGTCTTCACAGAGACCCTCGTCCTCACAGAGACCCTCGTCTTTACAGAGACCCTTGTCTTTACAGAGACCCTCGTCTTCACAGAGACTCTCGTCTTCACAGAGACCCTCGTCCTCACAGAGACCCTTCGTCTTCACATAGACCCTTCGTCCTCACAGAGACCCTCGTCTTCACAGAGACCCTCGTCCTCACAGAGACCTTTGTCCTCACAGAGACCTTCGTCTTCACAGAGACCCTTCGTCTTCACAGAGACCCTCGTCTTCACAGAGACCCTCGTCCTCACAGAGACCCTTCGTCCTCACAGAGACCCCTCGTCCTCACAGAGACCCTCTTCTTCACAGAGACCCTTCGTCTTCACAGAGACCCTTCGTCCTCAAAGAGACCCTCTTCTTAACAGAGACCCTCGTCCTCACAGAGACCCTCGTCCTCACAGAGACCCTTCGTCTTCACAGAGACCCTCGTCCTCACAGAGACCCTTCGTCTTCACAGAGACCCTCGTCCTCACAGAGACCCTTCGTCTTCACAGAGACCCTCTTCTTAACAGAGACCCTCGTCCTCACAGAGACCCTCGTCCTCACAAAGACCCTTCGTCTTCACAGAGACCCTCGTCCTCACAGAGACCCTTCGTCTTCACAGAGACCCTTCGTCTTCACAGAGACCCTCGTCCTCACTTGACCCTTCGTCTTCACAGAGACCCTCTTCTTAACAGAGACCCTCGTCCTCACAGAGACCCTCGTCCTCACAGAGACCCTTCGTCTTCACAGAGACCCTCGTCCTCACAGAGACCCTTCGTCTTCACAGAGACCCTTCGTCTTCACAGAGACCCTCGTCCTCACAGAGACCCTCGTCCTCACAGAGACCCTTCGTCTTCACAGAGACCGTCGTCCTCACAGAGACCCTCGTCTTCACAGAGACCCTTCGTCTTCACAGAGACCCTTCGTCTTCACAGAGACCCTTCGTCCTCACAGAGACCCTTCGTCTTCACAGAGATCCTCGTCTTCACAGAGACCCTCGTCTTCACAGAGACCCTTCGTCCTCACAGAGACCCTCGTCCTCACAGAGACCCTTCGTCTTCACAGAGACCCTTGTCTTTACAGAGGCCCTCGTCTTCACAGAGACCCTTTGTCTTCACAGAGACCCTTCGTCCTCACAGAGACCCTCGTCTTCACAGAGACTCTCGTCTTCACAGAGACCCTCGTCTTCACAGAGACCCTCGTCTTCACAGAGACCCTTCGTCTTCACAGAGACTCTCGTCCTCACAGAGACCCTTCGTCTTCACAGAGACCCTTCGTCCTCAAAGAGACCCTTCGTCTTCACAGAGACCCTTGTCTTTACAGAGCCCCTCGTCTTCACAGAGACTCTCGTCTTCACAGAGACCCTTCGTCCTCACAGAGACTCTCGTCTTCACAGAGACCCTCGTCCTCACAGAGACCCTCGTCTTTACAGAGACCCTTGTCTTTACAGAGACCCTCGTCTTCACAGAGACTCTCGTCTTCACAGAGACCCTCGTCCTCACAGAGACCCTTCGTCTTCACATAGACCCTTCGTCCTCACAGAGACCCTCGTCTTCACAGAGACCCTCGTCCTCACAGAGACCTTTGTCCTCACAGAGACCTTCGTCTTCACAGAGACCCTTCGTCTTCACAGAGACCCTCGTCTTCACAGAGACCCTCGTCCTCACAGAGACCCTTCGTCCTCACAGAGACCCCTCGTCCTCACAGAGACCCTCGTCTTCACAGAGACCCTTCGTCTTCACAGAGACCCTTCGTCCTCAAAGAGACCCTCTTCTTAACAGAGACCCTCGTCCTCACAGAGACCCTCGTCCTCACAGAGACCCTTCGTCTTCACAGAGACCCTCGTCCTCACAGAGACCCTTCGTCTTCACAGAGACCCTCGTCCTCACAGAGACCCTTCGTCTTCACAGAGACCCTCTTCTTAACAGAGACCCTCGTCCTCACAGAGACCCTCGTCCTCACAAAGACCCTTCGTCTTCACAGAGACCCTCGTCCTCACAGAGACCCTTCGTCTTCACAGAGACCCTTCGTCTTCACAGAGACCCTCGTCCTCACTTGACCCTTCGTCTTCACAGAGACCCTCTTCTTAACAGAGACCCTCGTCCTCACAGAGACCCTCGTCCTCACAGAGACCCTTCGTCTTCACAGAGACCCTCGTCCTCACAGAGACCCTTCGTCTTCACAGAGACCCTTCGTCTTCACAGAGACCCTCGTCCTCACAGAGACCCTCGTCCTCACAGAGACCCTTCGTCTTCACAGAGACCGTCGTCCTCACAGAGACCCTTCGTCTTCACAGAGACCCTCGTCTTCACAGAGACCCTTCGTCTTCACAGAGACCCTTCGTCTTCACAGAGACCCTTCGTCCTCACAGAGACCCTTCGTCTTCACAGAGATCCTCGTCTTCACAGAGACCCTCGTCTTCACAGAGACCCTTCGTCCTCACAGAGACCCTCGTCCTCACAGAGACCCTTCGTCTTCACAGAGACCCTTGTCTTTACAGAGGCCCTCGTCTTCACAGAGACCCTTTGTCTTCACAGAGACCCTCGTCCTCACAGAGACTCTCGTCTTCACAGAGACCCTTCGTCTTCACAGAGACCCTTCGTCCTCACAGAGACCCTCGTCCTCACAGAGACCCTTCGTCTTCACAGAGACCCTTCGTCTTCACAGAGACCCTCGTCCTCACAGAGACCCTTGGTCTTCACAGAGACCCTCGTCTTCACAGAGATCCTTCGTCCTCACAGAGACCCTTCGTCTTCACCGAGACCCTCGTCTTCACAGAGACCCTTCGTCCTCACAGAGACACTCGTCTTCACAGACACCCTTCGTCTTCACAGAGACCCTTGTCTTTACAGAGACCCTCGTCTTCACAGAGACTCTCGTCTTTACAGAGACCCTCGTCTTCACAGAGACTCTTGTCCTCACAGAGACCCTCGTCTTCACAGAGACCCTTCGTCCTCACAGAGACCCTCGTCTTCACAGAGACCCTTCGTCCTCACAGAGACCCTCGTCTTCACAGAGACCCTTGTCTTTACAGAGACCCTCGTCTTCACAGAGACCCTTGTCTTTACAGAGACCCTCGTCTTCACAGAGACTCTCGTCTTTACAGAGACCCTCGTCCTCACAGAGACCCTCGTCCTCACAGAGACCCTCGTCTTCACAGAGACCCTTCGTCCTCACAGAGACCCTCGTCTTCACAGAGACTCTCGTCTTCACAGAGACCCTTCGTCTTCACAGAGACCCTTCGTCTTCACAGAGACTCTCGTCCTCACAGAGACCCTCGTCTTCACAGAGACTCACGTCCTCACAGAGACCCTTCGTCTTCACAGAGACCCTCATCCTCACAGCGACCCTCGTCTTCACAGAGACCCTCGTCTTCACAGAGACCCTTCGTCTTCACAGAGACCCTCGTCCTCACAGAGACCCTGGTCCTCACAGAGACCCTCGTCTTCACAGAGACTCTCGTCCTCACAGAGACCCTTCGTCTTCACAGAGACCCTCGTCTTCACAGAGACCCTTCGTCTTCACAGAGACTCTCGTCTTCACAGAGACCCTCGTCTTCACAGAGACCCTTCGTCTTCACAGAGACTCTCGTCCTCACAGAGACCCTTCGTCCTCACAGAGACCCTCGTCTTCACAGAGGCCCTTCGTCTTCACAGAGACCCTCGTCTTCACAGAGACCCTTCGTCTTCACAGAGACTCTCGTCCTCACAGAGACCCTTCGTCCTCACAGAGACCCTCGTCTTCACAGAGACCCTCGTCTTCACAGAGACTCTCGTCTTCACAGAGACCCTCGTCTTCACAGAGACCCTTCGTCTTCACAGAGACCCTTCGTCCTCACAGAGACCCTCGTCTTCACAGAGACCCTCGTCTTCACAGAGACCCTTCGTCTTCACAGAGACTCTCGTCCTCACAGAGACCCTTCGTCCTCACAGAGACCCTCGTCTTCACAGAGACCCTTCGTCTTCACAGAGACTCTCGTCTTCACAGAGACCCTCGTCCTCACAGCGATCCTCGTCTTCACAGAGACCCTCGTCTTCACAGAGACCCTTCGTCTTCACAGAGACTCTCGTCCTCACAGAGACCCTTCGTCTTCACAGAGACCCTTCGTCCTCAAAGAGACCCTTCGTCTTCACAGAGACCCTTGTCTTCACAGAGACCCTCGTCTTCACAGAGACTCTCGTCTTCACAGAGACCCTTCGTCTTCACAGAGACCCTTCGTCCTCACAGAGACCCTCGTCTTCACAGAGACCCTCGTCTTCACAGAGACCCTTCGTCTTCACAGAGACTCTCGTCCTCACAGAGACCCTTCGTCCTCACAGAGACCCTCGTCTTCACAGAGACCCTTCGTCTTCACAGAGACTCTCGTCTTCACAGAGACCCTCGTCCTCACAGCGATCCTCGTCTTCACAGAGACCCTCGTCTTCACAGAGACCCTTCGTCTTCACAGAGACTCTCGTCCTCACAGAGACCCTTCGTCTTCACAGAGACCCTTCGTCCTCAAAGAGACCCTTCGTCTTCACAGAGACCCTTGTCTTTACAGAGCCCCTCGTCTTCACAGAGACTCTCGTCTTCACAGAGACCCTTCGTCCTCACAGAGACTCTCGTCTTCACAGAGACCCTTCGTCTTCACAGAGACCCTTCGTCCTCAAAGAGACCCTTCGTCTTCACAGAGACCCTCGTCTTTACAGAGACCCTTGTCTTTACAGAGACCCTCGTCTTCACAGAGACTCTGGTCTTCACAGAGACCCTCGTCCTCACAGAGACCCTTCGTCTTCACATAGACCCTTCGTCCTCACAGAGACCCTCTTCTTCACAGAGACTCTGGTCTTCACAGAGACCCTCGTCCTCACAGAGACCCTTCGTCTTCACATAGACCCTTCGTCTTCACAGAGACCCTCGTCCTCACAGAGACCTTTGTCCTCACAGAGACCCTTCGTCTTCACAGAGACCCTCGTCCTCACAGAGACCTTTGTCCTCACAGAGACCCTTCGTCCTCACAGAGACCCTCGTCCTCACAGAGACCTTTGTCCTCACAGAGACCCTTCGTCTTCACAGAGACCCTCGTCTTCACAGAGACCCTCGTCCTCACAGAGACCCTTCGTCCTCACAGAGACCCCTCGTCCTCACAGAGACCCTCTTCTTCACAGAGACCCTTCGTCTTCACAGAGACCCTTCGTCCTCAAAGAGACCCTCTTCTTAACAGAGACCCTCGTCCTCACAGAGACCCTCGTCCTCACAGAGACCCTTCGTCTTCACAGAGACCCTCGTCCTCACAGAGACCCTTCGTCTTCACAGAGACCCTCGTCCTCACAGAGACCCTTCGTCTTCACAGAGACCCTCTTCTTAACAGAGACCCTCGTCCTCACAGAGACCCTCGTCCTCACAGAGACCCTTCGTCTTCACAGAGACCCTCGTCCTCACAGAGACCCTTCGTCTTCACAGAGACCCTTCGTCTTCACAGAGACCCTCGTCCTCACTTGACCCTTCGTCTTCACAGAGACCCTCTTCTTAACAGAGACCCTCGTCCTCACAGAGACCCTCGTCCTCACAGAGACCCTTCGTCTTCACAGAGACCCTCGTCCTCACAGAGACCCTTCGTCTTCACAGAGACCCTTCGTCTTCACAGAGACCCTCGTCCTCACAGAGACCCTCGTCCTCACAGAGACCCTTCGTCTTCACAGAGACCGTCGTCCTCACAGAGACCCTTCGTCTTCACAGAGACCCTCGTCTTCACAGAGACCCTTCGTCTTCACAGAGACCCTTCGTCTTCACAGAGACCCTTCGTCCTCACAGAGACCCTTCGTCTTCACAGAGATCCTCGTCTTCACAGAGACCCTCGTCTTCACAGAGACCCTCGTCCTCACAGAGACCCTTCGTCCTCACAGAGACCCTCGTCCTCACAGAGACCCTTCGTCTTCACAGAGACCCTTGTCTTTACAGAGGCCCTCGTCTTCACAGAGACCCTTTGTCTTCACAGAGACCCTCGTCCTCACAGAGACTCTCGTCTTCACAGAGACCCTTCGTCCTCACAGAGACCCTCGTCCTCACAGAGACCCTTCGTCTTCACAGAGACCCTTCGTCTTCACAGAGACCCTCGTCCTCACAGAGACCCTTGGTCTTCACAGAGACCCTCGTCTTCACAGAGATCCTTCGTCCTCACAGAGACCCTTCGTCTTCACCGAGACCCTCGTCTTCACAGAGACCCTTCGTCCTCACAGAGACCCTCGTCTTCACAGAGACCCTTCGTCCTCACAGAGACTCTCGTCTTCACAGAGACCCTTGTCTTTACAGAGACCCTCGTCTTCACAGAGACTCTCGTCTTTACAGAGACCCTCGTCTTCACAGAGACTCTCGTCCTCACAGAGACCCTCGTCTTCAAAGAGACCCTTCGTCCTCACAGAGACCCTCGTCTTCACAGAGACCCTTCGTCCTCACAGAGACCCTCGTCTTCACAGAGACCCTTGTCTTTACAGAGACCCTCGTCTTCACAGAGACCCTTGTCTTTACAGAGACCCTCGTCTTCACAGAGACTCTCGTCTTTACAGAGACCCTCGTCCTCACAGAGACCCTCGTCCTCACAGAGACCCTCGTCTTCACAGAGACCCTTCGTCCTCACAGAGACCCTCGTCTTCACAGAGACTCTCGTCTTCACAGAGACCCTTCGTCTTCACAGAGACCCTTCGTCTTCACAGAGACCCTTCGTCCTCACAGAAACCCTCGTCTTCCCAGAGACTCTCGTCCTCACAGAGACCCTTCGTCTTCACAGAGACCCTCGTCCTCACAGAGACCCTTCGGCTTCACA
The DNA here is from genome assembly GCF_933228915.1 of Telmatherina bonti. Lineage (NCBI taxonomy): Eukaryota > Metazoa > Chordata > Actinopteri > Atheriniformes > Telmatherinidae > Telmatherina > Telmatherina bonti. The sequence continues at coordinate 2,719,987 of NC_136628.1, read as the reverse complement.
GAGACCCTTCGTCTTCACAGAGACCCTCGTCCTCACAGAGACCCTTGTCCTCACAGAGACTCTCGTCTTCACAGAGACTCTCTTCTTCACAGAGACCCTCGTCCTCACACAGACCCTTCGTCTTCACAGAGACCCTTCGTCCTCACAGAGACCCTCGTCTTCACAGAGACTCTCGTCCTCACAGAGACCCTCGTCCTCACAGAGACCCTCGTCCTCACAGAGACCCTTCGTCTTCACAGAGACCCTTCGTCCTCACAGAGACTCTCGTCCTCACATAGACCCTTCGTCTTCACAGAGACCCTAGTCCTCACAGAGACCCTCGTCTTCACAGAGACCCTCGTCTTCCCAGAGACTCTCGTCCTCACAGAGACCCTTCGTCTTCACAGAGACCCTCGTCCTCACAGAGACCCTCGTCCTCACAGAGACCCTCGTCTTCACAGAGACCCTCGTCCTTACAGAGACCCTCGTCCTCACAGAGACCCTCGTCTTCACAGAGACTCTCGTCTTCACAGTGACCCTTCGTCTTCACAGAGACCCTCGTCCTCACAGAGACCCTCGTCCTCACAGAGACCCTCGTCTTCACAGAGACCCTCGTCCTCACAGAGACCCTCGTCCTCACAGAGACCCTTCGTCTTCACAGAGACCAATCGTCTTCACAGAGACCCTCGTCTTCACAGAGACTCTCGTCCTCACAGAGACCCTTCGTCTTCACAGAGACCCTTCGTCTTCACACAGACCCTCGTCCTCACAGAGACCCTTCGTCCTCACAGAGACCCTCGTCCTCACAGAGACCCTTCGTCTTCACAGAGACCCTCGTCCTCACAGAGACCCTTCGTCTTCACAGAGACCCTTCGTCCTCACAGAGACCCTCGTCTTCACAGAGACCCTCGTCCTCACAGAGACCCTTCGTCTTCACAGAGACCCTCGTCCTCACAGAGACCCTCGTCCTCACAGAGACCCTCGTCTTCACAGAGACCCTCGTCTTTACAGAGACCCTCGTCTTCACAGAGACTCTCGTCCTCACAGTGACCCTTCGTCTTCACAGAGACCCTTCGTCCTCACAGAGACCCTCGTCTTCACAGAGACCCTCGTCCTCACAGAGACCCTTGTCCTCACAGAGACCCTCGTCTTCACAGAGACCCTTCGTCTTCACAGAGACCCTCGTCCTCACAGAGACCCTTCGTCTTCACAGAGACCCTCGTCCTCACAGAGACCCTTCGTCTTCACAGAGACCCTTCGTCCTCACAGAGACCCTCGTCTTCACAGAGACCCTCGTCCTCACAGAGACCCTCGTCTTCACAGAGACCCTCGTCCTCACAGAGACCCTTCGTCTTCACAGAGACCCTCGTCTTCACAGAGACCCTTCGTCCTCACAGAGACCCTTCGTCTTCACAGAGACCCTCGTCCTCACAGAGACCCTCGTCCTCACAGAGACCCTTCGTCTTCACAGAGACCCTTCGTCTTCACAGAGACTCTCGTCCTCAAAGAGACCCTTCGTCTTCACAGAGACCCTTCGTCCTCACAGAGACCCTCGTCCTCACAGAGACCCTCGTCTTCACAGAGACCCTCGTCCTCACAGAGACCCTCTTCTTAACAGAGACCCTTCGTCTTCACAGAGACCCTCGTCCTCACAGAGACCCTCGTCCTCACAGAGACCCTTCGTCTTCACAGAGACCCTTCGTCTTCACAGAGACCCTCGTCCTCACAGAGACCCTTCGTCCTCACAGAGACCCTCATCCTCACAGAGACCCTTCGTCTTTACAGAGACCCTCGTCTTTACAAAGACCCTCGTCTTCACAGAGACCCTCGTCCTCACAGAGACCCTCGTCTTCACAGAGACCCTTCGTCCTCACAGAGACCCTCGTCTTCACAGAGACTCTCGTCTTCACAGAGACCCTCGTCTTCACAGAGACCCTTCGTCTTCACAGAGACCCTCGTCCTCACAGAGACCCTCGTCTTCACAGAGACCCTTCGTCTTCACAGAGACCCTTCGTCCTCACAGAGACCCTCGTCTTCACAGAGACTCTTGTCTTCACAGAGACCCTCGTCTTCCCAGAGACTCTCGTCCTCACAGAGACCCTTCGTCTTCACAGAGACCCTCGTCCTCACAGAGACCCTTCGGCTTCACAGAGACCCTTCGTCTTCACAGAGACCCTTGTCCTCACAGAGACCCTTGTCCTCACAGAGACTCTCGTCTTCACAGAGACCCTCGTCTTCACAGAGACCCTCGTCCTCACAGAGACCCGTCGTCTTCACAGAGGCCCTCGTCCTTACAGAGACCCTCGTCCTCACAGAGACCCTCGTCCTCACAGAGACCCTCGTCTTCACAGAGACCCTCGTCCTCACAGAGACCCTTCGTCTTCACAGAGACCAATCGTCTTCACAGAGACCCTCGTCTTCACAGAGACCCTTCGTCTTCACAGAGACCCTCGTCCTCACAGAGACCCTCGTCTTCACAGAGACCCTCGTCCTCACAGAGACCCTTCGTCTTCACAGAGACCAATCGTCTTCACAGAGACCCTTCGTCCTCACAGAGACCCTCGTCTTCACAGAGACTCTCGTCCTCACAGAGACCCTTCGTCTTCACAGAGACCCTTCGTCCTCACAGAGACCCTCGTCTTCACAGAGACCCTCGTCCTCACAGAGACCCTTCGTCTTCACAGAGATCCTCGTCCTCACAGAGACCCTCGTCCTCACAGAGACCCTCGTCTTCACAGAGACCCTTGTCTTTACAGAGACCCTCGTCTTCACAGAGACTCTCATCTTCACAGAGACCCTCGTCCTCACAGAGACCCTTCGTCTTCACAGAGACCCTTCGTCCTCACAGAGACCCTTGTCCTCACAGAGACCCTCGTCTTCACAGAGACCCTTCGTCTTCACAGAGACCCTCATCCTCACAGAGACCCTTCGTCTTCACAGAGACCCTCGTCCTCACAGAGACCCTTCGTCTTCACAGAGACCCTTCGTCCTCACAGAGACCCTCGTCTTCACAGAGACCCTCGTCCTCACAGAGACCCTTGTCCTCACAGAGACCCTCGTCTTCACAGAGACCCTTCGTCTTCACAGAGACCCTCGTCCTCACAGAGACCCTTCGTCTTCACAGAGACCCTTCGTCCTCACAGAGACCCTCGTCCTCACAGAGACCCTTCGTCCTCACAGAGACCCTCGTCTTCACAGAGACCCTCGTGCTCACAGAGACCCTTGTCCTCACAGAGACCCTTCGTCCTCACAGAGACCCTTCGTCCTCACAGAGACCCTCGTCCTCACAGAGACCCTTGTCCTCACAGAGACCCTTGTCCTCACAGAGACTCTCGTCTTCACAGAGACCCTTCGTCTTCACAGAGACCCTCGTCTTCACAGAGACCCTCGTCCTCACAGAGACCCTTCGTCTTCAGAGACCCTTCGTCCTCACAGAGACCCTTCGTCTTCACAGAGACCCTCGTCCTCACAGAGACCCTCGTCTTCACAGAGACCCTCGTCCTCACAGAGACCCTTCGTCTTCACAGAGACCCTCGTCCTCACAGAGACCCTCGTCCTCACAGAGACCCTTTGTCTTCACAGAGACCCTTGTCTTTACAGAGACCCTCGTCTTCACAGAGACTCTCGTCTTCACAGAGACCCTTCGTCCTCACAGAGACTCTCGTCTTCACAGAGACCCTCGTCCTCACAGAGACCCTCGTCTTCACAGAGACCCTTGTCTTTACAGAGACTCTCGTCTTCACAGAGACCCTCGTCCTCACAGAGACCCTTCGTCCTCACAGAGACCCTTCGTCTTCACAGAGACCCTTCGTCCTCACAGAGACCCTCGTCTTCACAGAGACTCTCGTCTTCACAGAGACCCTCGTCTTCGCAGAGACTCTCGTCCTCACAGAGACCCTTCGTCCTCACAGAGACTCTCGTCTTCACAGAGACCCTTCGTCTACACAGAGACCCTCGTCCTGACAGAGACCCTTCGTCCTCACAGAGACCCTCGTCTTCACAGAGACCCTCGTCCTCACAGAGACCCTTGTCCTCACAGAGACCCTCGTCTTCACAGAGACCCTTCGTCTTCACAGAGACCCTCGTCCTCACAGAGACCCTTCGTCTTCACAGAGACCCTTCGTCCTCACAGAGACCCTCGTCCTCACAGAGACCCTCGTCCTCACAGAGACCCTCGTCCTCACAGAGACCCTTCGTCTTCAGAGACCCTTCGTCCTCACAGAGACCCTTCGTCTTCACAGAGACCCTCGTCCTCACAGAGACCCTCGTCTTCACAGAGACCCTCGTCCTCACAGAGACCCTTCGTCTTCACAGAGACCCTCGTCCTCACAGAGACCCTCGTCCTCACAGAGACCCTTTGTCTTCACAGAGACCCTTGTCTTTACAGAGACCCTCGTCTTCACAGAGACTCTCGTCTTCACAGAGACCCTTCGTCCTCACAGAGACTCTCGTCTTCACAGAGACCCTCGTCCTCACAGAGACCCTCGTCTTCACAGAGACCCTTGTCTTTACAGAGACTCTCGTCTTCACAGAGACCCTCGTCCTCACAGAGACCCTCGTCTTCACAGAGACCCTCGTCCTCACAGAGACCTTTGTCCTCACAGAGACCCTCGTCTTCACAGAGACCCTTCGTCTTCACAGAGACCCTCGTCCTCACAGAGACCCTTCGTCTTCACAGAGACCCTTCGTCTTCACAGAGACCCTTCGTCCTCACAGAGACCCTCGTCTTCGCAGAGACTCTCGTCTTCACAGAGACCCTCGTCTTCACAGAGACCCTTCGTCTTCACAGAGACTCTCGTCTTCACAGAGACCCTCGTCTTCGCAGAGACTCTCGTCCTCACAGAGACCCTTCGTCCTCACAGAGACTCTCGTCTTCACAGAGACCCTTCGTCTACACAGAGACCCTCGTCCTGACAGAGACCCTTCGTCTTCACAGAGACCCTCGTCCTCACAGAGACCCTTCGTCTTCACAGAGACCTTTCGTCCTCACAGAGACCCTTCGTATTCACAGAGACCCTCGTCCTCACAGAGACCCTTCGTCTTCACAGAGACCCTAGTCCTCAATGAGACCCTCGTCCTCACAGAGACCCTCGTCTTCACAGAGACCCTTCGTCCTCACAGAGACCCTCGTCCTCACAGAGACCCTCGTCTTCACAGAGACCCTCGTCCTCACAGAGACCCTTCGTCTTCACAGAGACCCTCATCCTCACAGAGACCCTTCGTCTTCACAGAGACCCTCGTCCTCACAGAGACCCATCGTCTTCACAGAGACCCTCGTCCTCACAGAGACCCTTCGTCTTCACAGAGACCCTCGTCCTCACAGAGACCCTCGTCTTCAAAGAGACCCTTCGTCCTCACAGAGACCCTCGTCCTCACAGAGACCCTCGTCTTCACAGAGACCCTCGTCCTCACAGAGACCCTCTTCTTAACAGAGACCCTTCGTCATCACAGAGACCCTCGTCCTCACAGAGACCCTCGTCCTCACAGAGACCCTTCGTCTTCACAGAGACCCTCGTCTTCACAGAGACCCTCGTCCTCACAGAGACCCTTCGTCCTCACAGAGACCCTCGTCCTCACAGAGACCCTTTGTCTTTACAGAGACCCTCGTCTTTACAGAGACCCTCGTCTTCACAGAGACTCTCGTCTTCACAGAGACCCTCGTCCTCACAGAGACCCTCGTCTTCACAGAGACCCTTCGTCCTCACAGAGACCCTCGTCTTCACAGAGACTCTCGTCTTCACAGAGACCCTCGTCTTCACAGAGACCCTTCGTCTTCACAGAGACCCTCGTCCTCACAGAGACCCTCGTCTTCACAGAGACCCTTCGTCTTCACAGAGACCCTTCGTCCTCACAGAGACCCTCGTCTTCACAGAGACTCTCGTCTTCACAGAGACCCTCGTCTTCCCAGAGACTCTCGTCCTCACAGAGACCCTTCGTCTTCACAGAGACCCTCGTCCTCACAGAGACCCTTCGGCTTCACAGAGACCCTTCGTCTTCACAGAGACCCTTGTCCTCACAGAGACCCTTGTCCTCACAGAGACTCTCGTCTTCACAGAGACACTCGTCTTCACAGAGACCCTCGTCCTCACAGAAACCCGTCGTCTTCACAGAGACCCTCGTCCTCACAGAGACCCTCGTCCTCACAGAGACCCTCGTCTTCACAGAGACCCTCGTCCTCACAGAGACCCTTCGTCTTCACAGAGACCAATCGTCTTCACAGAGACCCTCGTCTTCACAGAGACCCTTCGTCTTCACAGAGACCCTCGTCCTCACAGAGACCCTCGTCTTCACAGAGACCCTCGTCCTCACAGAGACCCTTCGTCTTCACAGAGACCAATCGTCTTCACAGAGACCCTTCGTCCTCACAGAGACCCTCGTCTTCACAGAGACTCTCGTCCTCACAGAGACCCTTCGTCTTCACAGAGACCCTCGTCCTCACAGAGACCCTTCGTCTTCACAGAGACCCTCGTCCTCACAGAGACCCTTCGTCTTCACAGAGACCAATCGTCTTCACAGAGACCCTTCGTCCTCACAGAGACCGTCGTCTTCACAGAGACCCTCGTCCTCACAGAGACCCTTCGTCTTCACAGAGACCCTCGTCCTCACAGAGACCCTCGTCCTCACAGAGACCCTCGTCTTCACAGAGACCCTTGTCTTTACAGAGACCCTCGTCTTCACAGAGACCCTTCGTCTTCACAGAGACCCTTCGTCTTCACAGAGACCCTCGTCTTCACAGAGACTCTCGTCTTCACAGAGACCCTCGTCTTCCCAGAGACTCTCGTCCTCACAGAGACCCTTCGTCTTTACAGAGACCCTCGTCCTCACAGAGACCCTTCGGCTTCACAGAGACCCTTCGTCTTCACAGAGACCCTTGTCCTCACAGAGACTCTCGTCTTCACAGAGACCCTCGTCTTCACAGAGACCCTCGTCCTCACAGAGACCCGTCGTCTTCACAGAGGCCCTCGTCCTTACAGAGACCCTCGTCCTCACAGAGACCCTCGTCCTCACAGAGACCCTCGTCTTCACAGAGACCCTCGTCCTCACAGAGACCCTTCGTCTTCACAGAGACCAATCGTCTTCACAGAGACCCTCGTCTTCACAGAGACCCTCGTCCTCACAGAGACCCTTCGTCTTCACAGAGACCAATCATCTTCACAGAGACCCTTCGTCCTCACTTAGACCCTCGTCTTCACAGAGACTCTCGTCCTCACAGAGACCCTTCGTCTTCACAGAGACCCTTCGTCCTCACAGAGACCCTCGTCTTCACAGAGACCCTTCGTCCTCACAGAGACCCTTCGTCTTCACAGAGACCCTCGTCCTCACAGAGACCCTCGTCCTCACAGAGACCCTCGTCTTCACAGAGACCCTTGTCTTTACAGAGACCCTCGTCTTCACAGAGACCCTTCGTCTTCACAGAGACCCTTCGTCCTCACAGAGACCCTTGTCCTCACAGAGACCCTCGTCTTCACAGAGACCCTTCGTCTTCACAGAGACCCTCATCCTCACAGAGACCCTTCGTCTTCACAGAGACCCTCGTCCTCACAGAGACCCTTCGTCTTCACAGAGACCCTTCGTCCTCACAGAGACCCTCGTCTTCACATAGACCCTCGTCCTCACAGAGACCCTTGTCCTCACAGAGACCCTCGTCTTCACAGAGACCCTTCGTCTTCACAGAGACCCTCGTCCTCACAGAGACCCTTCGTCTTCACAGAGACCCTTCGTCCTCACAGAGACCCTCGTCCTCACAGAGACCCTCGTCCTCACAGAGATCCTTCGTCCTCACAGAGACCCTCGTCTTCACAGAGACCCTTCGTCTTCACAGAGACCCTCGTCCTCACAGAGACCCTTCGTCTTCACAGAGACCCTTCGTCCTCACAGAGACCCTCGTCTTCACAGAGACTCTCGTCTTCACAGAGACCCTCGTCTTCCCAGAGACTCTCGTCCTCACAGAGACCCTTCGTCTTCACAGAGACCCTCGTCCTCACAGAGACCCTTCGGCTTCACAGAGACCCTTCGTCTTCACAGAGACCCTCGTCCTCACAGAGACCCTTCGTCTTCACAGAGACCCTCGTCCTCACAGAGACCCTTCGTCTTCACAGAGACCCTTCGTCCTCACAGAGACCCTTGTCCTCACAGAGACTCTCGTCTTCACAGAGACCCTCGTCTTCACAGAGACCCTCGTCCTCACAGAGACCCGTCGTCTTCACAGAGACCCTCGTCCTCACAGAGACCCTCGTCTTCACAGAGACCCTCGTCCTCACAGAGACCCTTCGTCTTCACAGAGACCAATCGTCTTCACAGAGACCCTCGTCTTCACAGAGACCCTTCGTCTTCACAGAGACCCTCGTCCTCACAGAGACCCTCGTCTTCACAGAGACCCTCGTCCTCACAGAGACCCTTCGTCTTCACAGAGACCAATCGTCTTCACAGAGACCCTTCGTCCTCACAGAGACCCTCGTCTTCACAGAGACTCTCGTCCTCACAGAGACCCTTCGTCTTCACAGAGACCCTTCGTCCTCACAGAGACCGTCGTCTTCACAGAGACCCTCGTCCTCACAGAGACCCTTCGTCTTCACAGAGACCCTCGTCCTCACAGAGACCCTCGTCCTCACAGAGACCCTCGTCTTCACAGAGACCCTTGTCTTTACAGAGACCCTCGTCTTCACAGAGACCCTTCGTCTTCACAGAGACCCTTCGTCCTCACAGAGACCCTCGTCTTCACAGAGACTCTCGTCTTCACAGAGACCCTTGTCCTCACAGAGACTCTCGTCTTCACAGAGACCCTCGTCTTCACAGAGACCCTCGTCCTCACAGAGACCAGTCGTCTTCACAGAGGCCCTCGTCCTTACAGAGACCCTCGTCCTCACAGAGACCCTCGTCCTCACAGAGACCCTCGTCTTCACAGAGACCCTCGTCCTCACAGAGACCCTTCGTCTTCACAGAGACCAATCGTCTTCACAGAGACCCTCGTCTTCACAGAGACCCTTCGTCTTCACAGACCCTCGTCCTCACAGAGACCCTCGTCTTCACAGAGACCCTCGTCCTCACAGAGACCCTTCGTCTTCACAGAGACCAATCATCTTCACAGAGACCCTTCGTCCTCACAGAGACCCTCGTCTTCACAGAGACTCTCGTCCTCACAGAGACCCTTCGTCTTCACAGAGACCCTTCGTCCTCACAGAGACCCTCGTCTTCACAGAGACCCTTCGTCCTCACAGAGACCCTTCGTCTTCACAGAGACCCTCGTCCTCACAGAGACCCTCGTCCTCACAGAGACCCTCGTCTTCACAGAGACCCTTGTCTTTACAGAGACCCTCGTCTTCACAGAGACTCTCGTCTTCACAGAGACCCTTGTCCTCACAGAGACCCTTCGTCTTCACAGAGACCCTTCGTCCTCACAGAGACCCTCGTCCTCACAGAGACCCTCGTCTTCACAGAGACCCTTCGTCTTCACAGAGACCCTCATCCTCACAGAGACCCTTCGTCTTCACAGAGACCCTCGTCCTCACAGAGACCCTTCGTCTTCACAGAGACCCTTCGTCCTCACAGAGACCCTCGTCTTCACAGAGACCCTCGTCCTCACAGAGACCCTTGTCCTCACAGAGACCCTCGTCTTCACAGAGACCCTTCGTCTTCACAGAGACCCTCGTCCTCACAGAGACCCTTCGTCTTCACAGAGACCCTTCGTCCTCACAGAGACCCTCGTCCTCACAGAGACCCTTCGTCCTCACAGAGACCCTCGTCTTCACAGAGACCCTCGTCCTCACAGAGACCCTTCGTCCTCACAGAGACCCTCGTCCTCACAGAGACCCTTCGTCCTCACAGAGACCCTCGTCCTCACAGAGACCCTCGTCCTCACAGAGACCCTTGTCCTCACAGAGACTCTCGTCTTCACAGAGACCCTTCGTCTTCACAGAGACCCTTCGTCTTCACAGAGACCCTCGTCTTCACAGAGACCCTCGTCCTCACAGAGACCCTTCGTCTTCAGAGACCCTTCGTCCTCACAGAGACCCTTCGTCTTCACAGAGACCCTCGTCCTCACAGAGACCCTTCGTCTTCACAGAGACCCTCGTCCTCACAGAGACCCTCGTGCTCACAGAGACTCTCGTCTTCACAGAGACCCTTCGTCTTCACAGAAACCCTTCGTCCTCACAGAGACCCTCGTCCTCACAGAGACCCTTCGTCTTCACAGAGACCCTTGTCTTTACAGAGACCCTCGTCTTCACAGAGACTCTCGTCTTCACAGAGACCCTTCGTCCTCACAGAGACTCTCGTCTTCACAGAGACCCTCGTCCTCACAGAGACCCTCGTCTTCACAGAGACCCTTGTCTTTACAGATACTCTCGTCTTCACAGAGACTCTCGTCTTCACAGAGACCCTCGTCCTCACAGAGACCCATCGTCTTCACAGAGACCCTTCGTCCTCACAGAGACCCTCGTCTTCACAGAGACCCTCGTCCTCACAGAGACCTTTGTCCTCACAGAGACCCTCGTCTTCACAGAGACCCTTCGTCTTCACAGAGACCCTCGTCCTCACAGAGACCCTTCGTCTTCACAGAGACCCTTCGTCTTCACAGAGACCCTTCGTCCTCACAGAGACCCTCGTCTTCTCAGAGACTCTCGTCCTCACAGAGACCCTTCGTCCTCACAGAGACTCTCGTCTTCACAGAGACCCTTCGTCTACACAGAGACCCTCGTCCTGACAGAGACCCTTCGTCTTCACAGAGACCCTCGTCCTCACAGAGACCCTTCGTCTTCACAGAGACCTTTCGTCCTCCCAGAGACCCTTCGTCTTCACAGAGACCCTCGTCCTCACAGAGACCCTTCGTCTTCACAGAGACCCTCGTCCTCAATGAGACCCTCGTCCTCACAGAGACCCTCGTCTTCACAGAGACCCTTCGTCCTCACAGAGACCCTCGTCCTCACAGAGACCCTCGTCTTCACAGAGACCCTCGTCCTCACAGAGACCCTTCGTCTTCACAGAGACCCTCATCCTCACAGAGACCCTTCGTCTTCACAGAGACCCTCGTCCTCACAGAGACCCTTCGTCTTCACAGAGACCCTCATCCTCACAGAGACCCTTCGTCTTCACAGAGACCCTCGTCCTCACAGAGACCCTCGTCTTCACAGAGACCCTCGTCCTCACAGAGACCCATCGTCTTCACAGAGACCCTCGTCCTCACAGAGACCCTTCGTCTTCACAGAGACCCTTTGTCTTCACAGAGACCCTCGTCCTCACAGAGACCCTCGTCTTCACAGAGACCCTCGTCCTCACAGTGACACTTCGTCTTCACAGACACCCCCGTCCTAACAGAGACCCTCGTCCTCACAGAGACCCTTCGTCCTCACAGAGACCCTTCGTCTTCACAGAGACTCTCGTCCTCACAGAGACCCTCGTCCTCACAGAGACCCTCGTCTTCACAGAGACCCTTCGTCTTCACAGAGACCCTTCGTCTTCACAGAGACTCTCGTCCTCACAGAGACCCTCGTCCTCACAGAGACCCTTCGTCTTCACAGAGACCCTCGTGTTCACAGAGACCCTCGTCCTCACAGAGACCCTTCGTCTTCACAGAGACTCTCGTCCTCACAGAGACCCTCGTCTTCACAGAGACCCTTCGTCTTCACAGAGACTCTCGTCCCCACAGAGACCCTCGTCTTCACAGAGACCCCCTCCTCACAGAGACCCTTCGTCTTCACAGAGACCCTTGTCTTTACAGAGACTCTCGTCCTCACAGAGACCCTCGTCTTCACAGAGACTCTCGTCCTCACAGAGACCCTTCGTCCTCACAGAGACTCTCGTCTTCACAGAGACCCTCGTCCTCACAGAGACCCTTCGTCTTCACATAGACCCTTGTCTTTACAGAGACCCTTCGTCTTCACAGAGACCCTTCGTCTTCACAGAGACCCTTGTCTTTACAGAGACCCTCGTCTTCACAGAGACCCTTCGTCTTCACAGAGACCCTGGTCCTCACAGAGACCCTTCGTCCTCACAGAGACCCTCGTCCTCACAGAGACCCTCGTCTTCACAGAGACCCTTCGTCCTCACAGAGACTCTCGTCTTCACAGAGACCCTCGTCCTCACAGAGACCCTCGTCTTCACAGAGACCCTTCGTCTTCACAGAGACCCGTCGTCCTCACAGAGACCCTAGTCCTCACAGAGACTCTCGTTTTCACAGAGACTCTCGTCCTCACAGAGACCCTCCTCCTCACAGAGACTCTCGTCTTCACAGAGACCCTCGTCCTCACAGAGACCCTTCGTCTTCAGAGAGACCCTTCGTCCTCACAGAGACCCTCGTCTTCACAGAGACCCTTCGTCCTCACAGAGACCCTTGTCCTCACAGAAACTCTCGTCTTCACAGAGACCCTTCGTCTTCACAGAGACCCTTGTCCTCACAGAAACTCTCGTCTTCACAGAGACCCTCGTCTTCACAGAGACCCTCGTCCTCACAGAGACCCTTCGTCTTCAGTGACCCTTTGTCCTCACAGAGACCCTTCGTCTTCACAGAGATCCTTCGTCCTCACAGAGACCCTTGTCCTCACAGAGACCCTCGTCTTCACAGAGACCCTTCGTCTTCACAGAGACCCTCATCCTCACAGAGACCCTTCGTCTTCACAGAGACCCTCGTCCTCACAGAGACCCTTCGTCTTCACAGAGACCCTTCGTCCTCACAGAGACCCTCGTCTTCACAGAGACCCTTCGTCTTCACAGAGACCCTTCGTCCTCACAGAGACCCTCGTCTTCACAGAGACCCTCGTCCTCACAGAGACCCTTGTCCTCACAGAGACCCTCGTCTTCACAGAGACCCTTCGTCTTCACAGAGACCCTCGTCCTCACAGAGACCCTTCGTCTTCACAGAGACCCTTCGTCCTCACAGAGACCCTCGTCCTCACAGAGACCCTCGTCCTCACAGAGACCCTTCGTCCTCACAGAGACCCTCGTCTTCACAGAGACCCTCGTCCTCACAGAGACCCTTGTCCTCACAGAGACCCTCGTCCTCACAGAGACCCTTCGTCCTCACAGAGACCCTCGTTCTCACAGAGACCCTTCGTCCTCACAGAGACCCTCGTCCTCACAGAGACCCTCGTCTTCACAGAGACCCTCGTCCTCACAGAGACCCTTGTCCTCACAGAGACTCTCGTCTTCACAGAGACCCTTCGTCTTCACAGAGACCCTCGTCTTCACAGAGACCCTCGTCCTCACAGAGACCCTTCGTCTTCAGAGACCCTTCGTCCTCACAGAGACCCTTCGTCTTCACAGAGACCCTCGTCCTCACAGAGACCCTCGTCTTCACAGAGACCCTCGTCCTCACAGAGACCCTTCGTCTTCAGTGACCCTTTGTCCTCACAGAGACCCTTCGTCTTCACAGAGATCCTTCGTCCTCACAGAGACCCTTGTCCTCACAGAGACCCTCGTCTTCACAGAGACCCTTCGTCTTCACAGAGACCCTCATCCTCACAGAGACCCTTCGTCTTCACAGAGACCCTCGTCCTCACAGAGACCCTTCGTCTTCACAGAGACCCTTCGTCCTCACAGAGACCCTCGTCTTCACAGAGACCCTCGTCCTCACAGAGACCCTTGTCCTCACAGAGACCCTCGTCTTCACAGAGACCCTTCGTCTTCACAGAGACCCTCGTCCTCACATAGACCCTTCGTCTTCACAGAGACCCTTCGTCCTCACAGAGACCCTCGTCCTCACAGAGACCCTTGTCCTCACAGAGACCCTTCGTCCTCACAGAGACCCTCGTCCTCACAGAGACCCTCGTCTTCACAGAGACCCTCGTCCTCACAGAGACCCTTGTCCTCACAGAGACTCTCGTCTTCACAGAGACCCTTCGTCTTCACAGAGACCCTCGTCTTCACAGAGACCCTCGTCCTCACAGAGACCCTTCGTCTTCAGAGACCCTTCGTCCTCACAGAGACCCTTCGTCTTCACAGAGACCCTCGTCCTCACAGAGACCCTCGTCTTCACAGAGACCCTCGTCCTCACAGAGACCCTTCGTCTTCACAGAGACCCTCGTCCTCACAGAGACCCTCGTGCTCACAGAGACTCTCGTCTTCACAGAGACCCTTCGTCTTCACAGAAACCCTTCGTCCTCACAGAGACCCTCGTCCTCACAGAGACCCTTCGTCTTCACAGAGACCCTCGTCTTCACAGAGACTCTCGTCTTCACAGAGACCCTTCGTCCTCACAGAGACTCTCGTCTTCACAGAGACCCTCGTCCTCACAGAGACCCTCGTCTTCACAGAGACCCTTGTCTTTACAGAGACTCTCGTCTTCACAGAGACTCTCGTCTTCACAGAGACCCTCGTCCTCACAGAGACCCATCGTCTTCACAGAGACCCTTCGTCCTCACAGAGACCCTCGTCTTCACAGAGACCCTCGTCCTCACAGAGACCTTTGTCCTCACAGAGACCCTCGTCTTCACAGAGACCCTTCGTCTTCACAGAGACCCTCGTGCTCACAGAGACCCTTCGTCTTCACAGAGACCCTTCGTCTTCACAGAGACCCTTCGTCCTCACAGAGACCCTCGTCTTCACAGAGACTCTCGTCTTCACAGAGACCCTTCGTCCTCACAGAGACCCTCGTCTTCGCAGAGACTCTCGTCCTCACAGAGACCCTTCGTCCTCACAGAGACTCTCGTCTTCACAGAGACCCTTCGTCTACACAGAGACCCTCGTCCTGACAGAGACCCTTCGTCTTCACAGAGACCCTCGTCCTCACAGAGACCCTTCGTCTTCACAGAGACCTTTCGTCCTCACAGAGACCCTTCGTCTTCACAGAGACCCTCGTCCTCACAGAGACCCTTCGTCTTCACAGAGACCCTCGTCCTCAATGAGACCCTCGTCCTCACAGAGACCCTCGTCTTCACAGAGACCCTTCGTCCTCACAGAGACCCTCGTCCTCACAGAGACCCTCGTCTTCACAGAGACCCTCGTCCTCACAGAGACCCTTCGTCTTCACAGAGACCCTCGTCCTCACAGAGACCCTTCGTCTTCACAGAGACCCTCGTCCTCACAGAGACCCTCGTCTTCACAGAGACCCTCGTCCTCACAGAGACCCATCGTCTTCACAGAGACCCTCGTCCTCACAGAGACCCTTCGTCTTCACAGAGACCCTTCGTCTTCACAGAGACCCTCGTCCTCACAGAGACACTTCGTCTTCACAGACACCCCCGTCCTAACAGAGACCCTCGTCCTCACAGAGACCCTTCGTCCTCACAGAGACCCTTCGTCTTCACAGAGACTCTCGTCCTCACAGAGACCCTCGTCTTCACAGAGACCCTTCGTCTTCACAGAGACTCTCGTCCTCACAGAGACCCTCGTCCTCACAGAGACCCTTCGTCTTCACAGAGACCCTCGTCTTCACAGAGACCCTCGTCCTCACAGAGACCCTTCGTCTTCACAGAGACTCTCGTCCTCACAGAGACCCTCGTCTTCACAGAGACCCTTCGTCTTCACAGAGACTCTCGTCCCCACAGAGACCCTCGTCTTCACAGAGACCCCCTCCTCACAGAGACCCTTCGTCTTCACAGAGACCCTTGTCTTTACAGAGACTCTCGTCCTCACAGAGACCCTCGTCTTCACAGAGACTCTCGTCCTCACAGAGACCCTTCGTCTTCAGAGACCTTTCGTCCTCACAGAGACCCTCGTCCTCACAGAGACCTTTCGTCTTCACAGAGACCTTTCATCTTCACAGAGACCCTTCGTCTTCACAGAGACCCTTCGTCTACACAGAGACCCTCGTCATGACAGAGACCCTTCGTCTTCACAGAGACCCTCGTCCTCACAGAGACCCTTCGTCTTCACAGAGACCTTTCGTCCTCACAGAGACCCTTCGTCTTCACAGAGACCCTCGTCCTCACAGAGACCCTTCGTCTTCACAGAGACCCTCGTCCTCAATGAGACCCTCGTCCTCACAGAGACCCTCGTCTTCACAGAGACCCTTCGTCCTCACAGAGACCCTCGTCCTCACAGAGACCCTCGTCTTCACAGAGACCCTCGTCCTCACAGAGACCCTTCGTCTTCACAGAGACCCTCATCCTCACAGAGACCCTTCGTCTTCACAGAGACCCTCGTCCTCACAGAGACCCTCGTCTTCACAGAGACCCTCGTCCTCACAGAGACCCATCGTCTTCACAGAGACCCTCGTCCTCACAGAGACCCTTCGTCTTCACAGAGACCCTTCGTCTTCACAGAGACCCTCGTCCTCACAGAGACACTTCGTCTTCACAGACACCCCCGTCCTAACAGAGACCCTCGTCCTCACAGAGACCCTTCGTCCTCACAGAGACCCTTCGTCTTCACAGAGACTCTCGTCCTCACAGAGACCCTCGTCTTCACAGAGACCCTTCGTCTTCACAGAGACTCTCGTCCTCACAGAGACCCTCGTCCTCACAGAGACCCTTCGTCTTCACAGAGACCCTCGTCTTCACAGAGACCCTCGTCCTCACAGAGACCCTTCGTCTTCACAGAGACTCTCGTCCTCACAGAGACCCTCGTCTTCACAGAGACCCTTCGTCTTCACAGAGACTCTATTCCCCACAGAGACCCTCGTCTTCACAGAGACCCCCTCCTCACAGAGACCCTTCGTCTTCACAGAGACCCTTGTCTTTACAGAGACTCTCGTCCTCACAGAGACCCTCGTCTTCACAGAGACTCTCGTCCTCACAGAGACCCTTCGTCTTCAGAGACCTTTCGTCCTCACAGAGACCCTCGTCCTCACAGAGACCTTTCGTCTTCACAGAGACCTTTCATCTTCACAGAGACCCTTCGTCTTCACAAAGACCCTCGTCCTCACAGAGACCCTTCGTCTTCACAGAGACCTTTCGTCCTCACAGAGACCCTCGTCTTCACAGAGACCCTTCGTCTTCACAGAGACCTTTCGTCTTCACAGAGACCCTCGTCCTCACAGAGACCCTTCGTCTTCACAGAGACCCTAGTCCTCAATGAGACCCTCGTCCTCACAGAGACCCTCGTCCTCACAGAGACCCTTCGTCCTCACAGAGACCCTCGTCCTCACAGAGACCCTTCGTCCTCACAGAGACCCTTCGTCTTCACAGAGACTCTCGTCCTCACAGAGACCCTCGTCCTCACAGAAACCCTCGTCTTCACAGAGACCCTCGTCCTCACAGAGACCCTTCGTCCTCACAGAGACCCTCGTCCTCACAGAGACCCTTCGTCCTCACAGAGACCCTTCGTCTTCACAGAGACTCTCGTCCTCACAGAGACCCTCGTCTTCACAGAGACCCTCGTCCTCACAGAGACCCTTCGTCTTCAGAGACCTTTCGTCCTCACAGAGACCCTCGTCCTCACAGAGACCCTTCGTCCTCACAGAGACCCTTCGTCTTCACAGAGACTCTCGTCCTCACAGAGACCCTCGTCTTCACAGAGACCCTCGTCCTCACAGAGACCCTTCGTCTTCAGAGACCCTTCGTCTTCACAGACACCCTCGTCCTCACAGAGACCCTTCGTCTTCACAGAGACCCTTGTCTTTACAGAGACCCTCGTCTTCACAGAGACTCTCGTCTTCACAGAGACCCTCGTCCTCACAGAGACCCATCGTCTTCACAGAGACCCTTCGTCCTCACAGAGACCCTCGTCTTCACAGAGACCCTCGTCCTCACAGAGACCTTTGTCCTCACAGAGACCCTCGTCTTCACAGAGACCCTTCGTCTTCACAGAGACCCTCGTCCTCACAGAGACCCTTCGTCTTCACAGAGACCCTTCGTCTTCACAGAGACCCTTCGTCCTCACAAAGACCCTCGTCTTCACAGAGACTCTCGTCTGCACAGAGACCCTCGTCTTCGCAGAGACTCTCGTCCTCACAGAGACCCTTCGTCTTCGCAGAGACCCTCGTCCTCACAGAGACCTTTCATCTTCACAGAGACCCTTCGTCTTCACAAAGACGCTCGTCCTCACAGAGACCCTTCGTCTTCAGAGACCTTTCGTCCTCACAGAGACCCTCGTCCTCACAGAGACCTTTCGTCTTCACAGAGACCTTTCATCTTCACAGAGACCCTTCGTCTTCACAAAGACCCTCGTCCTCACAGAGACCCTTCGTCTTCACAGAGACCTTTCGTCCTCACAGAGACCCTCGTCTTCACAGAGACCCTTCGTCTTCACAGAGACCTTTCGTCTTCACAGAGACCCTCGTCCTCACAGAGACCCTTCGTCTTCACAGAGACCCTAGTCCTCAATGAGACCCTCGTCCTCACAGAGACCCTCGTCCTCACAGAGACCCTTCGTCCTCACAGAGACCCTCGTCCTCACAGAGACCCTTCGTCCTCACAGAGACCCTTCGTCTTCACAGAGACTCTCGTCCTCACAGAGACCCTCGTCCTCACAGAGACCCTCGTCTTCACAGAGACCCTCGTCCTCACAGAGACCCTTCGTCCTCACAGAGACCCTCGTCCTCACAGAGACCCTTCGTCCTCACAGAGACCCTTCGTCTTCACAGAGACTTTCGTCCTCAAAGAGACCCTCGTCTTCACAGAGACCCTCGTCCTCACAGAGACCCTCGTCCTCACAGAGACCCTTCGTCTTCACAGAGACTCTCGTCCTCACAGAGACCCTCGTCCTCACAGAGACCCTTCGTCTTCACAGAGACCCTCGTCTTCACAGAGACCCTTCGTCTTCACAGAGACCCTTCGTCTTCACAGAGACTCTCGTCCTCACAGAGACCCATCGTCTTCACAGAGACCCTCGTCCTCACAGAGACCCTTCGTCTTCACAGAGACCATCGTCCTCACAGAGACCCTTTGTCCTCACAGAGACCCTCGTCTTCACAGAGACTCTCGTCTTCACAGAGACCCTCGTCCTCACAGAGACTTTCGTCCTCACAGAGACCGTTCGTCTTCACAGAGACCCTTCGTCCTCACAGAGACCCTCGTCCTCACAGAGACCCTTCGTCTTCAGAGACCTTTCGTCCTCACAGAGACCCTCGTCCTCACAGAGACCTTTCGTCTTCACAGAGACCTTTCATCTTCACAGAGACCCTTCGTCTTCACAAAGACCCTCGTCCTCACAGAGACCCTTCGTCTTCACAGAGACCTTTCGTCCTCACAGAGACCCTCGTCTTCACAGAGACCCTTCGTCTTCACAGAGACCTTTCGTCTTCACAGAGACCCTCGTCCTCACAGAGACCCTTCGTCTTCACAGAGACCCTAGTCCTCAATGAGACCCTCGTCCTCACAGAGACCCTCGTCCTCACAGAGACCCTTCGTCCTCACAGAGACCCTCGTCCTCACAGAGACCCTTCGTCCTCACAGAGACCCTTCGTCTTCACAGAGACTCTCGTCCTCACAGAGACCCTCGTCCTCACAGAGACCCTCGTCTTCACAGAGAATCTCGTCCCCACAGAGACCCTCGTCTTCTCAGAGACCCTCGTCCTCACAGAGACCCTTCGTCCTCACAGAGACCCTCGTCCTCACAGAGACCCTTCGTCCTCACAGAGACCCTTCGTCTTCACAGAGACTCTCGTCCTCACAGAGACCCTCGTCTTCACAGAGACCCTCGTCCTCACAGAGACCCTTCGTCTTCACAGAGACCCTTGTCTTTACAGAGACTCTCGTCCTCACAGAGACCCTTCGTCCTCACAGAGACTCTCGTCTTCACAGAGACCCTCGTCCTCACAGAGACCCTCGTCTTCACAGAGACCCTCGTCCTCACAGAGACCCTTCGTCCTCACATAGACCCTCGTCCTCACAGAGACCCTCGTCTTCACAGAGACCCTTCGTCCTCACAGAGACTCTCATCTTCACAGAGACCCGTCGTCCTCACAGAGACTCTCGTCTTCACAGAGACCCTCGTCCTCACTGAGACCCTCGTCCTCACAGAGACTCTCGTCTTCACAGAGACCCTCATCCTCACAGAGACTCTCGTCTTCACAGAGACCCTCGTCCTCACAGAGACTCTCGTCCTCACAGAGACCCTCGTCTTCCCAGAGACTCTCGTCTTCACAGAGACCCTCGTCTTCACAGAGACCCTTCGTCTTCACAGAGACCCTCGTCCTCACAGAGACCCTCGTCCTCACAGAGACCCTTCGTCCTCACAGAGACCCTCGTCCTCACAGAGACCCTCGTCCTCACAGAGACTCTCGTCCTCACAGAGACCCTTCGTCTTCACAGAGACTCTCGTCCTCACAGAGACTCTCGTCCTCACAGAGACCCTCGTCTTCACAGAGACTCTCGTCCTCACAGAGACTCTCGTCTTCACAGAGACCCTCGTCCTCACAGAGACTCTCGTCTTCACAGAGACCCTTCGTCCTCACAGAGACTCTCGTCTTCACAGAGACCCTCGTCTTCACAGAGACCCTCATCCTCACAGAGACTCTCGTCTTCACAGAGACTCTCGTCCTCACAGAGACTCTCGTCCTCACAGAGACCCTCGTCTTCACAGAGACTCTCGTCCTCACAGAGACTTTCGTCCTCACAGAGACCCTTCGTCTTCACAGAGACCCTTCGTCCTCACAGAGACCCTCGTCTTCACAGAGACCCTTCGTCCTCACAGAGACCCTTCGTCTTCACACAGACCCTTTGTCCTCACAGAGACCCTCGTCTTCACAGAGACTCTCGTCTTCACAGAGACCCTCGTCTTCACAGAGACTCTCGTCTTCACAGAGACCCTCGTCTTCACAGAGACCCTCGTCCTCACAGAGACCCTCGTCCTCACAGAGACCCTCGTCTTCACAGAGACCCTTCGTCCTCACAGAGACCCTTCGTCTTCACAGAGACCCTTCGTCCTCACAGAGACCCTCGTCTTCACAGAGACCCTCGTCCTCACAGAGACCCTCGTCTTCACAGAGACCCTTCGTCCTCACAGAGACCCTTCGTCTTCACAGAGACCCTTCGTCCTCACAGAGACCCTCGTCTTCACAGAGACCCTCGTCCTCACAGAGACCCTCGTCTTCACAGAGACTCTCGTCTTCACAGAGACCCTCGTCTTCACAGAGACCCTCGTCCTCACAGAGACTCTCGTCCTCACAGAGACCCTCGTCCTCACAGAGACTTTCGTCCTCACAGAGACCGTTCGTCTTCACAGAGACCCTTCGTCCTCACAGAGACCCTCGTCTTCACAGAGACCCTTCGTCCTCACAGAGACCTTTCGTCTTCACACAGACCCTTTGTCCTCACAGAGACCCTCGTCTTCACAGAGACTCTCGTCTTCACAGAGACCCTCGTCTTCACAGAGACCCTCGTCCTCACAGAGACTTTCGTCCTCACAGAGACCCTCGTCTTCACAGAGACCCTTCGTCCTCACAGAGACCCTTCGTCTTCACAGAGACCCTTCGTCCTCACAGAGACCCTCGTCTTCACAGAGACCCTTCGTCCTCACAGAGACCCTTCGTCTTCACAGAGACCCTTTGTCCTCACAGAGACCCTCGTCTTCACAGAGACTCTCGTCTTCACAGAGAATCTCGTCCCCACAGAGACCCTCGTCTTCTCAGAGACCCTCGTCCTCACAGAGACCCTTCGTCCTCAAAGAGACCCTCGTCCTCACAGAGACCCTTCGTCCTCACAGAGACCCTTCGTCTTCACAGAGACTCTCGTCCTCACAGAGACCCTCGTCTTCACAGAGACCCTCGTCCTCACAGAGACCCTTCGTCTTCACAGAGACCCTTGTCTTTACAGAGACTCTCGTCCTCACAGAGACCCTTCGTCCTCACAGAGACTCTCGTCTTCACAGAGACCCTCGTCCTCACAGAGACCCTCGTCTTCACAGAGACCCTCGTCCTCACAGAGACCCTTCGTCCTCACATAGACCCTCGTCCTCACAGAGACCCTCGTCTTCACAGAGACCCGTCGTCCTCACAGAGACTCTCGTCTTCACAGAGACCCTCGTCCTCACTGAGACCCTCGTCCTCACAGAGACTCTCGTCTTCACAGAGACCCTCATCCTCACAGAGACTCTCGTCTTCACAGAGACCCTCGTCCTCACAGAGACTCTCGTCCTCACAGAGACCCTCGTCTTCCCAGAGACTCTCGTCTTCACAGAGACCCTCGTCTTCACAGAGACCCTTCGTCTTCACAGAGACCCTCGTCCTCACAGAGACCCTCGTCCTCACAGAGACCCTTCGTCCTCACAGAGACCTTCGTCCTCACAGAGACCCTCGTCCTCACAGAGACTCTCGTCCTCACAAAGACCCTTCGTCTTCACAGAGACTCTCGTCCTCACAGAGACTCTCGTCCTCACAGAGACCCTCGTCTTCACAGAGACTCTCGTCCTCACAGAGACTCTCGTCTTCACAGAGACCCTCGTCCTCACAGAGACTCTCGTCTTCACAGAGACCCTTCGTCCTCACAGAGACTCTCGTCTTCACAGAGACCCTCGTCTTCACAGAGACCCTCATCCTCACAGAGACTCTCGTCTTCACAGAGACTCTCGTCCTCACAGAGACTCTCGTCCTCACAGAGACCCTCGTCTTCACAGAGACTCTCGTCCTCACAGAGACTTTCGTCCTCACAGAGACCCTTCGTCTTCACAGAGACCCTTCGTCCTCACAGAGACCCTCGTCTTCACAGAGACCCTTCGTCCTCACAGAGACCCTTCGTCTTCACACAGACCCTTTGTCCTCACAGAGACCCTCGTCTTCACAGAGACTCTCGTCTTCACAGAGACCCTCGTCTTCACAGAGACTCTCGTCTTCACAGAGACCCTCGTCTTCACAGAGACCCTCGTCCTCACAGAGACCCTCGTCCTCACAGAGACCCTCGTCTTCACAGAGACCCTTCGTCCTCACAGAGACCCTTCGTCTTCACAGAGACCCTTCGTCCTCACAGAGACCCTCGTCTTCACAGAGACCCTTCGTCCTCACAGAGACCCTTCGTCTTTACACAGACCCTTTGTCCTCACAGAGACCCTCGTCTTCACAGAGACCCTCGTCTTCACAGAGACCCTCGTCCTCACAGAGACTCTCGTCTTCACAGAGACCCTCGTCCTCACAGAGACTTTCGTCCTCACAGAGACCCTCGTCTTCACAGAGACCCTTCGTCCTCACAGAGACCCTTCGTCTTCACAGAGACCCTTCGTCCTCACAGAGACCCTCGTCTTCACAGAGACCCTTCGTCCTCACAGAGACCCTCGTCTTCACAGAGACCCTTTGTCCTCACAGAGACCCTCGTCTTCACAGAGACTCTCGTCTTCACAGAGACCCTCGTCTTCACAGAGACTCTCGTCCTCACAGAGACCCTTCGTCTTCACAGAGACCCTTTGTCCTCACAGAGACCCTCGTCTTCACAGAGACTCTCGTCTTCACAGAGACCCTCGTCTTCACAGAGACTCTCGTCCTCACAGAGACCCTCGTCCTCACAGAGACCCTCGTCTTCACAGAGACTCTCGTCTTCACAGAGACCCTCGTCCTCACAGAGACTCTCGTCCTCACAGAGACCCTCGTCCTCACAGAGACTCTCGTCTTCACAGAGACCCTCGTCCTCACAGAGACTTTCGTCCTCACAGAGACCCTTCGTCTTCACAGAGACCCTTCGTCCTCACAGAGACCCTCGTCTTCACAGAGACCCTTCGTCCTCACAGAGACCCTTCGTCTTCACACAGACCCTTTGTCCTCACAGAGACCCTCGTCTTCACAGAGACTCTCGTCTTCACAGAGACCCTTGTCTTTACAGAGACTCTCGTCCTCACAGAGACCCTTCGTCCTCACAGAGACTCTCGTCTTCACAGAGACCCTCGTCCTCACAGAGACCCTCGTCTTCACAGAGACCCTCGTCCTCACTGAGACCCTCGTCCTCACAGAGACTCTCGTCTTCACAGAGACCCTCGTCTTCCCAGAGACTCTCGTCTTCACAGAGACCCTCGTCTTCACAGAGACCCTTCGTCTTCACAGAGACCCTCGTCCTCACAGAGACCCTCGTCCTCACAGAGACCCTTCGTCCTCACAGAGACCCTCGTCCTCAAAGAGACTCTCGTCCTCACAAAGACCATTCGTCTTCACAGAGACTCTCGTCCTCACAGAGACTCTCGTCCTCACAGAGACCCTCGTCTTCACAGAGACTCTCGTCCTCACAGAGACTCTCGTCTTCACAGAGACCCTCGTCCTCACAGAGACTCTCGTCTTCACAGAGACCCTTCGTCCTCACAGAGACTCTCGTCTTCACAGAGACCCTCGTCTTCACAGAGACCCTCATCCTCACAGAGACTCTCGTCTTCACAGAGACTCTCGTCCTCACAGAGACTCTCGTCCTCACAGAGACCCTCGTCTTCACAGAGACTCTAGTCATCACAGAGACTTTCGTCCTCACAGAGACCCTTCGTCTTCACAGAGACCCTTCGTCCTCACAGAGACCCTCGTCTTCACAGAGACCCTCGTCCTCACAGAGACCCTTCGTCTTCACAGAGACCCTTGTCTTTACAGAGACTCTCGTCCTCACAGAGACCCTTCGTCCTCACAGAGACTCTCGTCTTCACAGAGACCCTCGTCCTCACAGAGACCCTCGTCTTCACAGAGACCCTCGTCCTCACAGAGACCCTTCGTCCTCACAGAGACCCTCGTCCTCACAGAGACCCTTCGTCCTCACAGAGACCCTCGTCCTCACAGAGACCCTCGTCTTCACAGAGACCCTTCGTCCTCACAGAGACTCTCGTCTTCACAGAGACCCTCGTCCTCACTGAGACCCTCGTCCTCACAGAGACTCTCGTCTTCACAGAGACCCTCATCCTCACAGAGACTCTCGTCTTCACAGAGACCCTCGTCCTCACAGAGACTCTCGTCCTCACAGAGACCCTCGTCTTCCCAGAGACTCTCGTCTTCACAGAGACCCTCGTCTTCACAGAGACCCTTCGTCTTCACAGAGACCCTCGTCCTCACAGAGACCCTCGTCCTCACAGAGACCCTTCGTCCTCACAGAGACCCTCGTCCTCACAGAGACTCTCGTCCTCACAAAGACCCTTCGTCTTCACAGAGACTCTCGTCCTCACAGAGACACTCGTCCTCACAGAGACCCTCGTCTTCACAGAGACTCTCGTCCTCACAGAGACTCTCGTCTTCACAGAGACCCTCGTCCTCACAGAGACTCTCGTCTTCACAGAGACCCTTCGTCCTCACAGAGACTCTCGTCTTCACAGAGACCCTCGTCCTCACAGAGACTCTCGTCTTCACAGAGACCCTCGTCTTCACAGAGACCCTCATCCTCACAGAGACTCTCGTCTTCACAGAGACTCTCGTCCTCACAGAGACTCTCGTCTTCACAGAGACCCTCGTCTTCACAGAGACTCTCGTCCTCACAGAGACTTTCGTCCTCACAGAGACCCTTCGTCTTCACAGAGACCCTTCGTCCTCACAGAGACCCTCGTCTTCACAGAGACCCTTCGTCCTCACAGAGACCCTTCGTCTTCACACAGACCCTTTGTCCTCACAGAGACCCTTGTCTTCACAGAGACTCTCGTCTTCACAGAGACCCTCGTCTTCACAGAGACCCTCGTCCTCACAGAGACCCTCGTCTTCACAGAGACCCTCGTCCTCACAGAGACCCTTCGTCCTCACAGAGACCCTTCGTCTTCACAGAGACCCTTCGTCCTCACAGAGACCCTCGTCTTCACAGAGACCCTTCGTCCTCACAGAGACCCTTCGTCTTCACAGAGACCCTTTGTCCTCACAGAGACTCTCGTCTTCACAGAGACCCTCGTCCTCACAGAGACTCTCGTCTTCACAGAGACCCTCGTCCTCACAGAGACTTTCGTCCTCACAGAGACCCTCGTCTTCACAGAGACCCTTCGTCCTCACAGAGACCCTTCGTCCTCACAGAGACCCTTCGTCCTCACAGAGACCCTTCGTCTTCACAGAGACCCTCGTCTTCACAGAGACCCTTCGTCCTCACAGAGACCCTCGTCTTCACAGAGACCCCTCGTCTTCACAGAGACCCTTTGTCCTCACAGAGACCCTCGTCTTCACAGAGACCCTCGTCCTCACAGAGACTCTCGTCCTCACAGAGACTCTCGTCTTCACAGAGACCCTCGTCCTCACAGAGACTTTCGTCCTCACAGAGACCCTTCGTCTTCACAGAGACCCTTCGTCCTCACAGAGACCCTCGTCTTCACAGAGACCCTTCGTCCTCACAGAGACCCTTCGTCTTCACACAGACCCTTTGTCCTCACAGAGACCCTCGTCTTCACAGAGACCCTCGTCCTCACAGAGACCCTCGTCCTCACAGAGACCCTTCGTCTTCACACAGACCCTTTGTCCTCACAGAGACTCTCGTCTTCACAGAGACCCTCGTCCTCACAGAGACCCTCGTCTTCACAGAGACCCTCGTCCTCACAGAGACCCTTCGTCCTCACATAGACCCTCGTCCTCACAGAGACCCTCGTCTTCACAGAGACCCTTCGTCCTCACAGAGACTCTCATCTTCACAGAGACCCGTCGTCCTCACAGAGACTCTCGTCTTCACAGAGACCCTCGTCCTCACTGAGACCCTCGTCCTCACAGAGACTCTCGTCTTCACAGAGACCCTCATCCTCACAGAGACTCTCGTCTTCACAGAGACCCTCGTCCTCACAGAGACTCTCGTCCTCACAGAGACCCTCGTCTTCCCAGAGACTCTCGTCTTCACAGAGACCCTCGTCTTCACAGAGACCCTTCGTCTTCACAGAGACCCTCGTCCTCACAGAGACCCTCGTCCTCACAGAGACCCTTCGTCCTCACAGAGACCTTCGTCCTCACAGAGACCCTCGTCCTCACAGAGACTCTCGTCCTCACAAAGACCCTTCGTCTTCACAGAGACTCTCGTCCTCACAGAGACTCTCGTCCTCACAGAGACCCTCGTCTTCACAGAGACCCTTCGTCCTCACAGAGACTCTCGTCTTCACAGAGACCCTCGTCCTCACAGAGACTCTCGTCTTCACAGAGACCCTTCGTCCTCACAGAGACTCTCGTCTTCACAGAGACCCTCGTCTTCACAGAGACCCTCATCCTCACAGAGACTCTCGTCTTCACAGAGACTCTCGTCCTCACAGAGACTCTCGTCCTCACAGAGACCCTCGTCTTCACAGAGACTCTCGTCCTCACAGAGACTTTCGTCCTCACAGAGACCCTTCGTCTTCACAGAGACCCTTCGTCCTCACAGAGACCCTCGTCTTCACAGAGACCCTTCGTCCTCACAGAGACCCTTCGTCTTCACACAGACCCTTTGTCCTCACAGAGACCCTCGTCTTCACAGAGACTCTCGTCTTCACAGAGACCCTCGTCTTCACAGAGACTCTCGTCTTCACAGAGACCCTCGTCCTCACAGAGACCCTCGTCCTCACAGAGACCCTCGTCTTCACAGAGACCCTTCGTCCTCACAGAGACCCTTCGTCTTCACAGAGACCCTTCGTCCTCACAGAGACCCTCGTCTTCACAGAGACCCTTCGTCCTCACAGAGACCCTTCGTCTTCACACAGACCCTTTGTCCTCACAGAGACCCTCGTCTTCACAGAGACCCTCGTCTTCACAGAGACCCTCGTCCTCACAGAGACTCTCGTCTTCACAGAGACCCTCGTCCTCACAGAGACTTTCGTCCTCACAGAGACCCTCGTCTTCACAGAGACCCTTCGTCCTCACAGAGACCCTTCGTCTTCACAGAGACCCTTCGTCCTCACAGAGACCCTCGTCTTCACAGAGACCCTTCGTCCTCACAGAGACCCTTCGTCTTCACAGAGACCCTTTGTCCTCACAGAGACCCTCGTCTTCACAGAGACTCTCGTCTTCACAGAGACCCTCGTCTTCACAGAGACTCTCGTCCTCACAGAGACCCTCGTCCTCACAGAGACCCTCGTCTTCACAGAGACTCTCGTCTTCACAGAGACCCTCGTCCTCACAGAGACTCTCGTCCTCACAGAGACCCTCGTCCTCACAGAGACTCTCGTCTTCACAGAGACCCTCGTCCTCACAGAGACTTTCGTCCTCACAGAGACCCTTCGTCTTCACAGAGACCCTTCGTCCTCACAGAGACCGTCGTCTTCACAGAGACCCTTCGTCCTCACAGAGACCCTTCGTCTTCACACAGACCCTTTGTCCTCACAGAGACCCTCGTCTTCACAGAGACTCTCGTCTTCACAGAGACCCTCGTCTTCACAGAGACCCTCGTCCTCACAGAGACCCTCGTCTTCACAGAGACCCTCGTCCTCACAGAGACCCTCGTCCTCACAGAGACCCTCGTCCTCACAGAGACTCTCGTCTTCACAGAGACCCTCGTCCTCACAGAGACTTTCGTCCTCACAGAGACCCTCGTCTTCACAGAGACCCTTCGTCCTCACAGAGACCCTTCGTCTTCACAGAGACCCTTCGTCCTCACAGAGACCCTCGTCTTCACAGAGACCCTTCGTCCTCACAGAGACCCTTCGTCTTCACAGAGACCCTTTGTCCTCACAGAGACCCTCGTCTTCACAGAGACTCTCGTCTTCACAGAGAATCTCGTCCCCACAGAGACCCTCGTCTTCTCAGAGACCCTCGTCCTCACAGAGACCCTTCGTCCTCACAGAGACCCTCGTCCTCACAGAGACCCTTCGTCCTCACAGAGACCCTTCGTCTTCACAGAGACTCTCGTCCTCACAGAGACCCTCGTCTTCACTGAGACCCTCGTCCTCACATAGACCCTTCGTCTTCACAGAGACCCTTGTCTTTACAGAGACTCTCGTCCTCACAGAGACCCTTCGTCCTCACAGAGACTCTCGTCTTCACAGAGACCCTCGTCCTCACAGAGACCCTCGTCTTCACAGAGACCCTCGTCTTCACAGAGACCCTCGTCCTCACAGAGACCCTTCGTCCTCACAGAGACCCTCGTCCTCACAGAGACCCTCGTCTTCACAGAGACCCTTCGTCCTCACAGAGACTCTCGTCTTCACAGAGACCCGTCGTCCTCACAGAGACTCTCGTCTTCACAGAGACCCTCGTCCTCACTGAGACCCTCGTCCTCACAGAGACTCTCGTCTTCACAGAGACCCTCGTCTTCCCAGAGACTCTCGTCTTCACAGAGACCCTCGTCTTCACAGAGACCCTTCGTCTTCACAGAGACCCTCGTCCTCACAGAGACCCTCGTCCTCACAGAGACCCTTCGTCCTCACAGAGACCCTCGTCCTCAAAGAGACTCTCGTCCTCACAAAGACCCTTCGTCTTCACAGAGACTCTCGTCCTCACAGAGACTCTCGTCCTCACAGAGACCCTCGTCTTCACAGAGACTCTCGTCCTCACAGAGACTCTCGTCTTCACAGAGACCCTCGTCCTCACAGAGACTCTCGTCTTCACAGAGACCCTTCGTCCTCACAGAGACTCTCGTCTTCACAGAGACCCTCGTCTTCACAGAGACCCTCATCCTCACAGAGACTCTCGTCTTCACAGAGACTCTCGTCCTCACAGAGACTCTCGTCCTCACAGAGACCCTCGTCTTCACAGAGACTCTAGTCATCACAGAGACTTTCGTCCTCACAGAGACCCTTCGTCTTCACAGAGACCCTTCGTCCTCACAGAGACCCTCGTCTTCACAGAGACCCTCGTCCTCACAGAGACCCTTCGTCTTCACAGAGACCCTTGTCTTTACAGAGACTCTCGTCCTCACAGAGACCCTTCGTCCTCACAGAGACTCTCGTCTTCACAGAGACCCTCGTCCTCACAGAGACCCTCGTCTTCACAGAGACCCTCGTCCTCACAGAGACCCTTCGTCCTCACAGAGACCCTCGTCCTCACAGAGACCCTTCGTCCTCACAGAGACCCTCGTCCTCACAGAGACCCTCGTCTTCACAGAGACCCTTCGTCCTCACAGAGACTCTCGTCTTCACAGAGACCCTCGTCCTCACTGAGACCCTCGTCCTCACAGAGACTCTCGTCCTCACAGAGACCCTCATCCTCACAGAGACTCTCGTCTTCACAGAGACCCTCGTCCTCACAGAGACTCTCGTCTTCACAGAGACTCTCGTCTTCACAGAGACCCTCGTCCTCACAGAGACCCTCATCCTCACAGAGACTCTCGTCTTCACAGAGACTCTCGTCCTCACTGAGACCCTCGTCCTCACAGAGACTCTCGTCCTCACAGAGACCCTCATCCTCACAGAGACTCTCGTCTTCACAGAGACTCTCGTCCTCACAGAGACCCTCATCCTCACAGAGACTCTCGTCTTCACAGAGACCCTCGTCCTCACAGAGACTCTCGTCCTCACAGAGACCCTCGTCTTCCCAGAGACTCTCGTCTTCACAGAGACCCTCGTCTTCACAGAGACCCTTCGTCTTCACAGAGACCCTCGTCCTCACAGAGACCCTCGTCCTCACAGAGACCCTTCGTCCTCACAGAGACCCTCGTCCTCACAGAGACTCTCGTCCTCACAAAGACCCTTCGTCTTCACAGAGACTCTCGTCCTCACAGAGACACTCGTCCTCACAGAGACCCTCGTCTTCACAGAGACTCTCGTCCTCACAGAGACTCTCGTCTTCACAGAGACCCTCGTCCTCACAGAGACTCTCGTCTTCACAGAGACCCTTCGTCCTCACAGAGACTCTCGTCTTCACAGAGACCCTCGTCCTCACAGAGACTCTCGTCTTCACAGAGACCCTCGTCTTCACAGAGACCCTCATCCTCACAGAGACTCTCGTCTTCACAGAGACTCTCGTCCTCACAGAGACTCTCGTCTTCACAGAGACCCTCGTCTTCACAGAGACTCTCGTCCTCACAGAGACTTTCGTCCTCACAGAGACCCTTCGTCTTCACAGAGACCCTTCGTCCTCACAGAGACCCTCGTCTTCACAGAGACCCTTCGTCCTCACAGAGACCCTTCGTCTTCACACAGACCCTTTGTCCTCACAGAGACCCTTGTCTTCACAGAGACTCTCGTCTTCACAGAGACCCTCGTCTTCACAGAGACCCTCGTCCTCACAGAGACCCTCGTCTTCACAGAGACCCTCGTCCTCACAGAGACCCTTCGTCCTCACAGAGACCCTTCGTCTTCACAGAGACCCTTCGTCCTCACAGAGACCCTCGTCTTCACAGAGACCCTTCGTCCTCACAGAGACCCTTCGTCTTCACAGAGACCCTTTGTCCTCACAGAGACTCTCGTCTTCACAGAGACCCTCGTCCTCACAGAGACTCTCGTCTTCACAGAGACCCTCGTCCTCACAGAGACTTTCGTCCTCACAGAGACCCTCGTCTTCACAGAGACCCTTCGTCCTCACAGAGACCCTTCGTCCTCACAGAGACCCTTCGTCTTCACAGAGACCCTCGTCTTCACAGAGACCCTTCGTCCTCACAGAGACCCTCGTCTTCACAGAGACCCCTCGTCTTCACAGAGACCCTTTGTCCTCACAGAGACCCTCGTCTTCACAGAGACCCTCGTCCTCACAGAGACTCTCGTCCTCACAGAGACTCTCGTCTTCACAGAGACCCTCGTCCTCACAGAGACTTTCGTCCTCACAGAGACCCTTCGTCTTCACAGAGACCCTTCGTCCTCACAGAGACCCTCGTCTTCACAGAGACCCTTCGTCCTCACAGAGACCCTTCGTCTTCACACAGACCCTTTGTCCTCACAGAGACCCTCGTCTTCACAGAGACCCTCGTCCTCACAGAGACCCTCGTCCTCACAGAGACCCTTCGTCTTCACACAGACCCTTTGTCCTCACAGAGACTCTCGTCTTCACAGAGACCCTCGTATTCACAGAGACCCTCGTCCTCACAGAGACCCTCGTCCTCACAGAGACCCTTCGTCCTCACAGAGACCCTCGTCCTCACAGAGACCCTCGTCCTCACAGAGACTCTCGTCTTCACAGAGACCCTCGTCCTCACAGAGACTTTCGTCCTCACAGAGACCCTCGTCTTCACAGAGACCCTTCGTCCTCACAGAGACCCTTCGTCCTCACAGAGACCCTTCGTCTTCACAGAGACCCTCGTCTTTACAGAGACCCTCGTCCTCACAGAGACCCTTCGTCCTCACAGAGACCCTCGTCTTCACAGAGACCCTCGTCCTCACAGAGACCCTTCGTCCTCACAGAGACCCTCGTCTTCACAGAGACCCTCGTCCTCACAGAGACCCTTCGTCTTCACAGAGACCCGTCGTGCTCACAGAGACCCTCGTCTTCACAGAGACCCTTCGTCCTCACAGAGACTCTCGTCTTCACAGAGACCCTCGTCCTCACAGAGACTCTCGTCTTCACAGAGACCCTCGTCCTCACAGAGACTTTCGTCCTCACAGAGACCCTCGTCTTCACAGAGACTCTCGTCTTCACAGAGACCCTTCGTCTTCACAGAGACCCTCGTCCTCACAGAGACCTTCGTCCTCACAGAGACCCTTCGTCCTCACAGAGACTCTCGTCTTCACAGAGACCCTTCGTCCTCACAGAGACTCTCGTCCTCACAGAGACTCTCGTCTTCACAGAGACCCTTCGTCCTCACAGAGACCCTCGTCCTCACAGAGACCCTCGTCCTCACAGAGACTCTCGTCTTCACAGAGACCCTCGTCCTCACAGAGACCCTTCGTCCTCACAGACTCTCGTCTTCACAGAGATCCTCGTCCTCACAGAGACCCTCGTCCTCACAGAGACACTTCGTCTTCACAGAGACCCTCGTCCTCACAGAGACCCTCGTCCTCACAGAGACCCTTCGTCTTCACAGAGACCCTCGTCCTCACAGAGACCCTCGTCCTCACAGAGACCCTCGTCCTCACAGAGACTCTCGTCTTCACAGAGACTCTAGTCCTCATAGAGACCCTTCGTCCTCACAGAGACCCTCGTCCTCACAGAGACTCTCGTCTTCACAGAGACCCTCATCCTCACAGAGACCCTTCGTCTTCACAGAGACCCTCGTCCTCACAGAGACCCTCGTCCTCACAGAGACTCTCGTCTTCACAGAGACTCTCGTCTTCACAGAGACCCTCGTCCTCACAGAGACCCTCGTCCTCACAGAGACCCTTCGTCTTCACAGAGACCCTCGTCCTCACAGAGACCCTCGTCCTCACAGAGACCCTCGTCCTCAAAGAGACCCTCGTCTTCACAGAGACCCTCGTCCTCACAGAGACCCTCGTCCTCACAGAGACCCTTCGTCTTCACAGTGACCCTCGTCCTCACACAGACCCTTCGTCTTCACAGAGACCCTCGTCCTCACAGAGACCCTCGTCCTCACAGAGACCCTTCGTCCTCACAGAGACTCTCGTCTTCACAGAGACCCTTCGTCCTCACAGAGACCCTCGTCCTCACAGAGACCCTCGTCCTCACAGAGACTCTCGTCTTCACAGAGACCCTCGTCCTCACAGAGACCCTTCGTCCTCACAGAGACCCTTCGTCTTCACAGAGACCCTTCGTCCTCACAGAGACCCTCGTCTTCACAGAGACCCTTCGTCCTCACAGAGACCCTTCGTCTTCACAGACACCCTTCGTCCTCACAGAGACTCTCGTCTTCACAGAGACCCTTCGTCTTCACAGAGACCCTCGTCCTCACAGAGACCTTCGTCCTCACAGAGACCCTCGTCTTCACAGAGACCCTCGTCCTCACAGAGACCCTCGTCCTCACAGAGACCTTTCGTCTTCACAGTGACTCTCGTCCTCACAGAGACCCTTCGTCCTCACAGAGACACTTCGTCTTCACAGAGACACTCGTCCTCACAGAGACCCTTCGTCCTCACAGAGACACTTCGTCTTCACAGAGACTCTCGTCTTCACAGAGACCCTCGTCCTCACAGAGACCCTCGTCCTCACAGAGACACTTCGTCTTCACAGAGACCCTCGTCCTCACAGAGACCCTTCGTCTTCACAGAGACCCTTCGTCTTCACAGAGACCCTCGTCCTCACAGAGACCCTCGTCCTCACAGAGACTCTCGTCTTCACAGAGACTCTCGTCCTCATAGAGACCCTTCGTCCTCACAGAGACCCTCGTGCTCACAGAGACTCTTGTCTTCACAGAGACCCTCATCCTCACAGAGACCCTTCGTCCTCACAGAGACCCTCGTCCTCACAGAGACTCTCGTCTTCACAGAGACCCTCGTCCTCACAGAGACCCTCGTCCTCACAGAGACACTTCGTCTTCACAGAGACCCTCGTCCTCACAGAGACCCTCGTCCTCACAGAGACACTTCGTCTTCACAGAGACCCTCGTCCTCACAGAGACCCTCGTCTTCACAGAGACCCTTCGTCTTCACAGAGACTCTCGTCTTCACAGAGACCCTTCGTCTTCACAGAGACCCTCGTCTTCACAGAGACCCTTCGTCTTCACAGAGACTCTCGTCCTCACAGAGACCCTTCGTCCTCACAGAGACTCTCGTCTTCACAGAGACTCTCGTCTTCACAGAGACTCTCGTCTTCACAGAGACCCTTCGTCTTCACAGAGACCCTTCGTCTTCACAGAGACTCTCGTCCTCACAGAGACCCTTCGTCCTCACAGAGACTCTCGTCTTCACAGAGACACTTCGTCTTCACAGAGACCCTCGTCCTCACAGAGACCCTCGTCCTCACAGAGACACTTCGTCTTCACAGAGACCCTCGTCCTCACAGAGACCCTCGTCTTCACAGAGACCCTCGTCCTCACAGAGACTCTCGTCTTCACAGAGACCCTTCGTCCTCACAGAGACTCTCGTCTTCACAGAGACTCTCGTATTCACAGAGACCCTCGTCCTCACAGAGACCCTCGTCCTCACAGAGACCCTTCGTCTTCACAGAGACCCTCGTCCTCACAGAGACCCTCGTCCTCACAGAGACTCTCGTCTTCACAGAGACCCTTCATCCTCACAGAGACCCTCGTCTTCACAGAGACCCTCGTCCTCACAGAGACCCTCGTCTTCACAGAGACCCTTCATCCTCACAGAGACCCTCGTCTTCACAGAGACCCTCGTCTTCACAGAGACCCTCGTCTTCACACAGACCCTTCGTCTTCACAGAGACCCTCGTCTTCACAGAGACCCTCGTCTTCACAGAGACCCTTCATCCTCACAGAGACCCTCGTCTTCACAGAGACCCTCGTCCTCACAGAGACTCTCGTCCTCACAGAGACCCTTCGTCTTCACAGAGACTCTCGTCCTCACAGAGACCCTCGTCTTCACAGAGACCCTCGTCCTCACAGAGACCCTCGTCCTCACAGAGACTCTCGTCTTCACAGAGACTCTCGTCTTCACAGAGACCCTTCGTCTTCACAGAGACCCTCGTCCTCACAGAGACCTTCGTCTTCACAGAGACCCTTCGTCTTCACAGAGACCCTTCGTCTTCACAGAGACCCTCGTCCTCACAGAGACCTTCGTCCTCACAGAGACCCTCATCCTCACAGAGACCCTCGTCTTCACAGAGACCCTTCGTCCTCACAGAGACCCTCGTCCTCACAGAGACTCTCGTCTTCACAGAGACTCTCGTCTTCACAGAGACCCTTCGTCTTCACAGAGACCCTCGTCCTCACAGAGACCCTCGTCCTCACAGAGACTCTCGTCTTCACAGAGACCCTTCGTCCTCACAGAGACCCTCGTCCTCACAGAGACTCTCATCTTCACAGAGACACTTCGTCCTCACAGAGACCCTTCGTCCTCACAGAGACCCTCGTCCTCACAGAGACCCTCGTCCTCACAGAGACTCTCGTCTTCACAGAGACACTTCGTCCTCACAGAGACCCTTCGTCCTCACAGAGACTCTCGTCCTCACAGAGACTCTCGTCTTCACAGAGACCCTCGTCCTCACAGAGACTCTCGTCTTCACAGAGACCCTTCGTCTTCACAGAGACCCTCGTCTTCACAGAGACCCTTCATCCTCACAGAGACCCTTCGTCTTCACAGAGACCCTCGTCTTCACAGAGACCCTTCGTCTTCACAGAGACCCTCGTCCTCACAGAGACCCTTCGTCCTCACAGAGACTCTCATCTTCACAGAGACTCTCGTCTTCACAGAGACCCTTCGTCCTCACAGAGACTCTCGTCTTCACAGAGACTCTCGTCTTCACAGAGACCCTCGTCTTCACAGAGACCCTTCGTCTTCACAGAGACCCTTCGTCCTCACAGAGACTCTCGTCTTCACAGAGACTCTCGTCTTCACAGAGACCCTCGTCTTCACAGAGACCCTTCGTCTTCACAGAGACTCTCGTCCTCACAGAGACCCTTCGTCTTCACAGAGACCCTCGTCCTCACAGAGACCCTTCGTCTTCACAGAGACTCTCGTCTTCACAGAGACTCTCGTCTTCACAGAGACCCTTCGTCCTCACAGAGACTCTCGTCTTCACAGAGACTCTCGTCTTCACAGAGACTCTCGTCTTCACAGAGACCCTTCGTCTTCACAGAGACTCTCGTCTTCACAGAGACCCTTCGTCTTCACAGAGACCCTTCGTCCTCACAGAGACTCTCGTCTTCACAGAGACTCTCGTCTTCACAGAGACCCTCGTCTTCACAGAGACCCTTCGTCTTCACAGAGACTCTCGTCCTCACAGAGACCCTTCGTCTTCACAGAGACCCTCGTCCTCACAGAGACCCTCGTCCTCACAGAGACTCTCGTCTTCACAGAGACTCTCGTCTTCACAGAGACCCTTCGTCTTCACAGAGACCCTCGTCTTCACAGAGACCCTTCATCCTCACAGAGACCCTCGTCCTCACAGAGACTCTCGTCTTCACAGAGACCCTTCGTCTTCACAGAGACCCTTCGTCTTCACAGAGACCCTTCGTCTTCACAGAGACCCTCGTCTTCACAGAGACCCTTCGTCTTCACAGAGACCCTTCGTCTTCACAGAGACCCTCGTCTTCACAGAGACCCTTCGTCTTCACAGAGACCCTCGTCTTCACAGAGACCCTCGTCTTCACAGAGACCCTTCGTCTTCACAGAGACCCTTCGTCTTCACAGAGACCCTCGTCTTCACAGAGACCCTTCGTCTTCACAGAGACTCTCGTCCTCACAGAGACCCTTCGTCTTCACAGAGACCCTCGTCCTCACAGAGACCCTTCGTCCTCACAGAGACTCTCGTCCTCACAGAGACTCTCGTCCTCACAGAGACTCTCGTCTTCACAGAGACTCTCGTCCTCACAGAGACTCTCGTCTTCACAGAGACCCTCGTCCTCACAGAGACCCTTCGTCCTCACAGAGACTCTCGTCCTCACAGATACTCTCGTCCTCACAGAGACTCTCGTCTTCACAGAGACTCTCGTCCTCACAGAGACTCTCGTCCTCACAGAGACCCTTCGTCTTCACAGAGACCCTCGTCTTCACAGAGACTCTCGTCTTCACAGAGACCCTCGTCTTCACAGAGACCCTTCGTCCTCACAGAGACCCTCGTCTTCACAGAGACTCTCGTCTTCACAGAGACCCTTCGTCTTCACAGAGACCCTTCGTCCTCACAGAGACCCTTCGTCCTCACAGAGACCCTCGTCTTCACAGAGACCCTCGTCCTCACAGAGACCCTTCGTCTTCACAGAGACTCTCGTCTTCACAGAGACCCTCGTCCTCACAGAGACTCTCGTCTTCACAGAGGCTCTCGTCTTCACAGAGACTCTCGTCTTCACAGAGACCCTCGTCTTCACAGAGACTCTCGTCTTCACAGAGACCCTTCGTCCTCACAGAGACCCTCGTCTTCACAGAGACTCTCGTCTTCACAGAGACCCTCGTCTTCACAGAGACCCTCGTCTTCACAGAGACCCTTCGTCCTCACAGAGACCCTTCGTCTTCACAGAGACTCTCGTCCTCACAGAGACCCTTCGTCTTCACAGAGACCCTCGTCTTCACAGAGACTCTCGTCTTCACAGAGACTCTCGTCCTCACAGAGACCCTTCGTCTTCACAGAGACCCTCGTCTTCACAGAGACTCTCGTCTTCACAGAGACCCTTCGTCCTCACAGAGACCCTCGTCTTCACAGAGACTCTCGTCTTCACAGAGACTCTCGTCTTCACAGAGACCCTCGTCTTCACAGAGACCCTCGTCCTCACAGAGACCCTCGTCTTCACAGAGACCCTCGTCCTCACAGAGACCCTTCGTCTTCACAGAGACCCTCGTCCTCACAGAGACTCTCGTCTTCACAGAGACTCTCGTCTTCACAGAGACCCTTCGTCCTCACAGAGACCCTCGTCTTCACAGAGACTCTCGTCTTCACAGAGACTCTCGTCTTCACAGAGACCCTCGTCTTCACAGAGACCCTCGTCCTCACAGAGACCCTCGTCTTCACAGAGACCCTCGTCTTCACAGAGACCCTCGTCTTCACAGAGACCCTTCGTCTTCACAGAGACCCTCGTCCTCACAGAGACCCTCGTCCTCACAGAGACCCTGGTTCGATGCAGATGCGGCTTCAGGAGAAAATATCCAACATTTGCTGCATAAGAATCCAGAAACTCATATTTTAACAGGAGACGACTTGTTTTCATTTTGCTAGAAGTGAAAATGTCGGTAGACACTACACACACACACGTGTGTGTGTTCCGTGTTTGTGATGACTTTGAACCTTGAAGGAAATATTTTGGACTCTTGGTAGTTTTCAGATAAATGTAATGAATACTTCTGAATCCCTGTAAAGCTGCAGCTCAGCCTTTAAAGCACGTTGGGGCCACAATATGCTGGAAGGAGAGGAAAACTCTTCTATCCAGAGATTTAAAACTTTTTCTCAGAACGTTGTGCTTTCAGCCGAGCGTAAATAAACTCATCGTCACTCTTTTCATGGCTGAAGACTAAAACTCCAGTAAGCGTCTGCAGACGTCGTTGCGCTGCTTCCATTCGCCGCTTTTTGATTCGTGGTTTGTGTAGAAAATCATTCATCTTGTTCCGCTGAAGCTCCTCTGTTCAAACAGCTGACTTGGCTGTGTTTCCCTGCTGCACCACGGTTTGTGTGTTTAATAAAGAAGGATTACCACCCTAACCCTCCTCCTCCTACTCCTCCTCCTCCTCCTCCTCCTCCTCCTCCTCGTCCTCCTCCTCCTCCTCGTCCTCCTCCTCCTCCTCCTCCTCCTCCTCCTCCTCCTCCTCCTCTTCCTCCTCTTCCTCCTCCTCCTACTCCTCCTCCTCCTCCTCTTCCTCCTCCTCTTCCTCCTCCTCCTCTTCGTATCCAGGGTGAATTTCACTTACAGTTTGGCTAAAATCCTGAACATGAGGGAATGGTAGCATAGAGGAGGTAGAGGGGGAGTAGGTAGAAGAGGAGGAGTAGGTAGAAGAGGAGGAGTAGGTAGAAGAGGAGGAGTAGGTAGAAGAGGAGGAGCAGGAGGTGATGGTAACCAACCAGCGACAGCAGCAGAAGGATCCATCTGCGGCTCGGGGAGGAGGAGTTGTGCAGCGAATGGCCAGATGTGCAGCCGTGCTGCTGAGGAAGAGGAGGAGGAGGAGGAGGAGGAGGAGGAGGCCAGATGTGCAGCCGTGCTGCTGAGGAGGAGACAGGTTTATGGCCTCCTCTGTAATGAGGGAACATCCTTTTCATTCATCAGAATCTGCAGAATGGTTCCTGTCGGTTCCACATGCAGGATGATGGAGGTGAAGATGAAGGAGAAACAGAGAAGGAGTAGGAGGAGTAAAACACCATGAAATCCAGCTTCTTGTCTTCTTTACGTGGCTGCAGCAGCAGGAGAGGGAGGCTGAAAAGGCAGAGAAACAGAACAGAATCATCTCGGTTTCTACTGTCTGTAGGACGATCTGAGGAGCAGATCCTGAAGAGCAGATCTGGAGGAGCAGATCTGGAGGAGGAGATCCTGAAGAGCAGATCTGGAGGAGCAGATCTGGAGGAGGAGATCCTGAAGAGCAGATCTGGAGGAGCAGATCTGGAGGAGGAGATCCTGAAGAGCAGATCTGGAGGAGCAGATCTGGAGGAGGAGATCCTGAAGAGCAGATCTGGAGGAGCAGATCTGGAGGAGGAGATCCTGAAGAGCAGATCTGGAGGAGCAGATCTGGAGGAGGAGATCCTGAAGAGCAGATCTGGAGGAGCAGATCTGGAGGAGGAGATCCTGAAGAGCAGATCTGGAGGAGCAGATCTGGAGGAGGAGATCCTGAAGAGCAGATCTGGAGGAGCAGATCTGGAGGAGGAGATCCTGAAGAGCAGATCTGGAGGAGCAGATCTGGAGGAGGAGATCCTGAAGAGCAGATCTGGAGGAGGAGATCCTGAAGAGCAGATCTGGAGGAGCAGATCTGGAGGAGGAGATCCTGAAAAGCAGATCTGGAGGAGAAGATCTGGAGGAGGAGATCCTGAAGAGCAGATCTGGAGGAGCAGATCTGGAGGAGGAGATCCTGAAAAGCAGATCTGGAGGAGAAGATCTGGAGGAGGAGATCCTGAAGAGCAGATCTGGAGGAGCAGATCTGGAGGAGGAGATCCTGAAGAGCAGATCTGGAGGAGGAGATCCTGAAGAGCAGATCTGGAGGAGGAGATCCTGAAGAGCAGATCTGGAGGAGGAGATCCTGAAAAGCAGATCTGGAGGAGAAGATCTGGAGGAGGAGATCCTGAAGAGCAGATCTGGAGGAGAAGATCTGGAGGAGGAGATCCTGAAGAGCAGATCTGGAGGAGCAGATCTGGAGGAGGAGATCCTGAAGAGCAGATCTGGAGGAGCAGATCTGGAGGAGGAGATCCTGAAGAGCAGATCTGGAGGAGGAGATCCTGAAGAGCAGATCTGGAGGAGAAGATCTGGAGGAGGAGATCCTGAAGAGCAGATCTGGAGGAGCAGATCTGGAGGAGGAGATCCTGAAGAGCAGATCTGGAGGAGCAGATCTGGAGGAGGAGATCCTGAAGAGCAGATCTGGAGGAGGAGATCCTGAAGAGCAGATCTGGAGGAGAAGATCTGGAGGAGGAGATCCTGAAGAGCAGATCTGGAGGAGAAGATCTGGAGGAGGAGATCCTGAAGAGCAGATCTGGAGGAGCAGATCTGGAGGAGGAGATCCTGAAGAGCAGATCTGGAGGAGCAGATCTGGAGGAGGAGATCCTGAAGAGCAGATCTGGAGGAGGAGATCCTGAAGAGCAGATCTGGAGGAGCAGATCTGGAGGAGGAGATCCTGAAGAGCAGATCTGGAGGA
The DNA here is from genome assembly GCF_933228915.1 of Telmatherina bonti. NCBI lineage: Eukaryota > Metazoa > Chordata > Actinopteri > Atheriniformes > Telmatherinidae > Telmatherina > Telmatherina bonti. The sequence continues at coordinate 2,679,121 of NC_136628.1, read as the reverse complement.
GGAGATCCTGAAGAGCAGATCTGGAGGAGCAGATCTGGAGGTTGTGTGGGGAAGTGTGTCCCTCACCTCCATGTCAGTGGAAAACTGGCTGCAAGGAGGGGAGGCAGGAGGGGAGACCTCCTCTCCCTGCTCCTACGGCTGAAGGTAGCGTTGCCATGGCGACTTTAAGTTTCCGTTGGCTCTCTGGACGTGAGGAGTGCTGACGCTGAGGGCCCGTGGGTCTCCATGGCAACAACCAGCATGGCCATGGCGGTGGGATCAGGACCCTGCCGCTCCTCCTGCACCTCCTGCTCCTCCTGCTCCTCCTCCTGCTCCTGGTTCCTGCAGGTTGAGTGTAGATAACCCAGAACCAGGACAGACCCCCCCCCTCACCAGACCTGCAGGGATGGGGGACGTCTGGCTCTGAACCCAGCAGGACGGAGGTCACGTCTTCAGAAAAGCGAAGAGGAGGAAGTCCCTCCTCCCAGGACCAGGAGCAGCGAGGTCCAGCCTACGTCTGGAGCTGAACGGGGAAGCAGCTCCGTGATTGGATGAGAGGTGTCCAAATAAAAACATGGAGGAAGTGAAATCAGGTCATGTGACTTTGCTCCTGCAGCAGAATCTGGGCGAATACGTCACTTTGGACGCCACGTTTCCCCACGTTATCCCTCCCAGCCGTCCGGGTTTCGCCTGGATCCGGCTCAGAGACCCAGCATCCTGGTCTGATGAGACCAGCTCGGTATGGGTCCTGGTTTTACGGTTGTGGCTGGCGCAGCAGCGGAAGACGTCTCAGGCCGACACGCCGTCCAGCCGTGCAGAATGACCTGACGTTGATGTCATCACTATGGAGACGGAGACGTTGTCTTCTTTCTGTACCTTCTGTACGTCCCACGCAAACCTAAAGATGTTTCCTCTGCAAAATGCAGCTTTAATCTTTATGACCAATAACAATACGACAGGCTATGACATATGATGATGATGAGGATGATAGAGGAAGAACCAAACTGGCTTTTCTAAAGCCGCCTCTGAAAAACCCTTAAAACCCCATCAAAGAAAACGGGAAACGAAGGACGGATGCTGTCAGAAGACAACTGATGAACGATGGCAGCTGAGAGGATTTGTCCCAACCAGGCTCCCCTGAATCTGAGAACTGACCTTCAGGGCCACCATACTTTGGAGCAGGATCCTCCATCCAGGTCCTGGAGGACCTGCAGCAGGTTGTCCAAGCAGAGCTCCTCGGAGTCTGGTGAGGTCCAGCAGGGACACCAGGAAATCCTGCAGGACTCTGCAGGGCCCTGAGGACCAGGATGTGGACCAGATCTTCAGACTTCCCTGTCTTTACACATGAGTTTGTTTGGGAACGTTCAGCTGACCACATCTCAGCTTGGACTCCATGTTCAGCAGAGAGACAGGAAGGATGCGGTGTGTGTGTGTGTGTGTGTGTGTGTGTGAGGGGGGGGGTCCTCATTTCTATCCTGACAGGTTTTTATTAGTATAACATTATAATTGCAAATATGATGACTACCTGTGGCCTCACAGCAAGAAGGCCGCTGGTTCGATCCTCGGCTGGGGCGAGGTGTGGTCAGTGGTCTTTCTGCGTGTTCCCCCCGGGTTCTCTGGCTTCCACCTACCGTCCAGAGACATGTGTGTTAGTGGTTGTGTGTCCCTGTGTGTCCCCGAGTGTCCCTGTGTGTCCCCGAGTGTCTCTGTGTGTCCCCGAGTGTCCCTGTGTGTCCCCGAGTGTCTCTGTGTGTCTCTGTGTGTCCCTGTGTGTCTCTGTGTGTCTCTGTGTGTCCCCGAGTGTCCCTGTGTGTCCCTGTGTGTCCCCGAGTGTCCCCGTGTGTCCCCGTGTGTCCCTGTGTGTCCCCGAGTGTCTCTGTGTGTCCCCGAGTGTCCCTGTGTGTCCCTGTGTGTCTCTGTGTGTCCCTGTGTGTCCCTGTGTGTCCCTGTGTGTCCCTGTGTGTCCCCGAGTGTCCCTGTGTGTCCCCGAGTGTCTCTGTGTGTCCCTGCGATGGTGAGATGTCCAGGGTGTCCCCGCCTTTCACCCACAGACTGCAGGGATAGGCTCCAGCTTCCCGCGACCTGTCATCGCTCTGAGCCGTCAGGATGATGAATGAATACCTGATAGAAATATAGATATAGAAAGCTTTGTGTGTTTAAAGGGATCAGTGGGAGGTCATGATGGGATGTCCAGACTGCAGCATGAGCCGCTCATGAGACAATTTAATGTCACTGATGTCATTCCACACAATGTTCACAAGCCTGCAGTAAAATATATTACCACGACATCACCACTACTCACACTGTCATCATCAGCATCCTCATCATCATCATCATCAGCATCATCATCATCATCATCATCATCCTCATCATCATCAGCATCCTCATCCTCATCATCATCCTCATCATCATCCTCATCATCATCCTCATCATCATCATCCTCATCATCATCATCATCATCCTCATCCTCATCCTCATCCTCATCATCATCATCATCCTCATCCTCATCATCATCATCATCATCCTCATCATCATCCTCATCAGCATCATCCTCATCCTCATCATCATCCTCATCATCATCCTCATCATCATCATCATCCTCATCATCATCCTCATCATCATCCTCATCATCCTCAGCATCAGCATCATCAGCATCAGCATCATCATCATCCTCATCATCATCATCATCATCATCATCATCATCATCATCCTCATCATCATCATCATCATCATCATCATCATCATCCTCATCTTCATCATCCTCATCATCATCATCATCATCATCATCATCATCATCATCATCATCCTCATCATCAGCATAATCATCATCATCCTCATCCTCATCCTCATCATCAGCAGCATCATCATCATCAGCATCCTCATCATCATCATCCTCATCATCAACATCATCCTCATCCTCATCATCAGCATAATCATCATCATCCTCATCATCATCATCATCCTCATCCTCATCATCATCAGCAGCAGCATCATCATCATCAGCATCCTCATCATCATCATCCTCATCATCAACATCATCCTCATCCTCATCCTCATCATCATCATCATCATCATCATCATCATCATCATCATCATCATCCTCATCATCATCCTCATCCTCCTCATCATCATCATCCTCATCCTCATCATCATCATCATCATCATCATCATCATCAACAGCAGCAGCATCATCATCATCATCCTCATCATCATCATCATCCTCATCCTCATCATCATCATTATCAGCATCATCATCAGCATTCTCATCATCATCATCATCATCATCATCATCATCATCATCATCATCATCATCATCATAATCCTCATCCTCATCATCATCATCCTCATCCTCATCCTCATCATCATCCTCATCATCATCATCATCATCCTCACCATCATCATCATCATCCTCATCATCATCATCATCATCATCATCATCATCATCATCATCATCATCATCATCATCATCAGCATCATCATCATCCTCATCATCATCATCCTCATCCTCATCATCCTCATCCTCATCCTCATCCTCATCATCATCCTCATCCTCATCATCATCCTCATCATCCTCATCATCATCCTCATCATCATCATCCTCATCATCATTATCATCAGCATCAGCATCATCATCATCATCATCATCAGCAGCATCCTCATCATCATCATCCTCATCATCCTCATCATCATCATCATCATCTTCATCATCAGCATCATCATCCTCATCATCCTCATCAGCAGCATCATCATCATCAGCATCCTCGTCATCATCATCCTCATCATCATCCTCATCCTCATCATCATCATCATCATCATCATCATCATCATCATCATCATCCTCATCATCATCATCATCATCCTCATCCTCATCCTCATCATCATCCTCATCCTCATCCTCATCATCATCATCAGCAGCAGCAGCAGCAGCAGCATCATCATCATCATCCTCATCATCATCATCATCCTCATCCTCCTCCTCATCATCATCATCATCATCATCATCATCATCATCAGCATTCTCATCATCATCATCATCATCATCATCATCATCCTCATCATCATCATCCTCATCATCATCCTCATCCTCATCATCATCCTCATCATCATCATCATCATCAGCATCATCATTATCCTCCTCCTCATCATCATCATCAGCATCATCATCATCATCATCATCATCCTCATCATCAGCATAATCATCATCATCCTCATCATCATCATCATCATCATCATCCTCATCATCATCATCATCATCATCATCCTCATCCTCATCATCATCATCCTCATCCTCATCCTCATCATCATCATCATCATCCTCATCAACATCATCCTCATCATCATCATCCTCATCCTCATCCTCATCAACATCATCATCATCATCCTCATCATCAGCATAATCATCATCACCCTCTTCATCATCATCATCATCCTCATCCTCATCATCATCATCAGCATCATCATCAGCATCCTCATCATCATCATCCTCATCATCAACATCCTCCTCATCCTCATCATCAGCATAATCATCATCATCCTCATCATCATCCTCATCATCATCATCATCAGCAGCATCATCATCCTCATCATCATCCTCATCCTCATCATCATCCTCATCATCATCATCATCATCATCCTCATCATCATCATCATCATCCTC
>NC_136628.1:2666985-2669485 GCF_933228915.1 Telmatherina bonti | reverse complement strand
CATCATCATCATCTTCATCATAAGCATCATCATCCTCATCATTATCAGCAGCATCATCATCATCAGCATCCTCATCATCATCATCCTCATCATCATCATCATCCTCATCCTCATCATCATCATCATCCTCATCCTCATCATCATCATCATCATCATCATCCTCATCCTCATCATCATCCGCATCCTCATCCTCATCCTAATCATCATCCTCATCCTCATCCTCATCATCATCATCATCATCATCATCAGCAGCAGCAGCAGCATTATCATCATCATCCTCATCATCATCATCATCATCCTCATCCTCATCATCATCATCATCATCATCATCATCATCATCAGCATTCTCATCATCATAATCATCATCATCATCCTCATCATCATCATCAGCATCATCATCATCCTCCTCCTCCTCATCATCATCAGCATCATCATCATCATCATCATCCTCATCATCCTCATCATCAGCATAATCATCATCATCCTCATCAACATCATCATCATCCTCATCATCATCATCATCATCCTCATCCTCATCATCATCATCCTCATCCTCATCTTCATCATCATCATCATCATCATCATCATCATCATCCTCATCAACATCATCCTCATCATCATCATCCTCATCCTCATCAACATCATCATCATCATCCTCATCATCAGCATAATCATCATCATCCTCATCATCAGCATCATCATCCTCATCATCATCATCATCAGCAGCATCATCATCATCAGCATCCTCATCCTCATCATCCGCATCATCAACATCATCCTCATCCTCATCATCAGCATAATCATCATCATCATCATCATCATCATCAGCCTCATCCTCATCATCCTCATCAGCAGCATCATCATCATTAGCATCCTCATCATCATCATCCTCATCATCAACATCATCCTCATCCTCATCCTAATCATCATCATCATCATCCTCATCATCATCATCATCATCATCATCATCATCATCATCATCATCATCATCCTCATCATCATCATCATCATCCTCATCCTCATCCTCATCATCATCATCATCAGTAGCAGCATCATCATCATCATCCTCATCATCATCATCATCATCATCATCATCATCCTCATCATCATCATCATCATCATCATCATTCTCATCATCATCATCATCATCCTCATCCTCATCCTCATCCTCATCCTCATCATCATCATCAGCAGCAGCAGCAGCAGCAGCATCATCATCATCATCATCCTCATCATCATCATCATCCTCATCCTCATCATCATCATCATCAGCATCATCATCATCATCATCATCATCCTCATCATCAGCATAATCATCATCATCCTCATCATCATCATCATCCTCATCATCATCATCATCCTTATCCTCATCATCATCATCCTCATCCTCATCCTCATCCTCATCATCATCATCATCATCCTCATCAACATCATCCTCATCATCATCATCCTCATCCTCATCAACGTCATCATCATCATCCTCATCATCCTCATCATCATCATCCTCATCATCATCATCATCAGCAGCAGCATCATCATCATCAGCATCCTCATCATCATCATCCTCATCATCAACATCATCCTCATCCTCATCATCAGCATAATCATCATCATCCTCATCATCATCCTCATCCTCATCATCATCATCAGCAGCATCATCATCATCAGCATCCTCATCATCATCATCCTCATCATCAACATCATCCTCATCCTCATCCTCATCATCATCATCATCATCATCATCATCATCATCATCATCATCATCATCATCATCATCATCATCCTCATCATCATCATCATCATCATCATCATCATCATCATCATCCTCATCATCCTCATCATCATCCTCATCAGCATCCTCATCATCATCATCATCATCATCATCCTCATCCTCATCCTCATCATCATCCTCATCATTATCCTCATCCTCATCATCATCCTCATCATCATCATCATCATCATCAGCATAATCATCATCATCATCATCATCCTCATCATCATCATCATCATCATCATCAGCATCATCATCATCAGCATCCTCATCATCATCATCCTCATCATCAACATCATCCTCATCCTCATCATCAGCATAATCATCATCATCCTCATCATCATCATCATCATCATCATCCTCATCCTCATCATCATCATCAGCAGCATCATCATCATCAGCATCCTCATCATCATCATCCTCATCATCAACATCATCCTCATCCTCATCCTCATCATCATCATCCTCATCATCATCATCCTCATCCCCATCCTCATCATCATCATCATCAGCAGCAGCAGCAGCATCAGCATCATCATCCTCATCATCATCATCATCATCCTCATCATCCTCATCCTCATCCTCATCCTCATCATCATCATCATCATCCTCATCCTCATCATCATCCTCATCATCATCATCAGCATAATCATCATCATCATCATCCTCATCATCATCATCATCATCAGCATAATCATCATCATCATCATTAGCATAATCATCATCCTC
>NC_136628.1:2656985-2661985 GCF_933228915.1 Telmatherina bonti | reverse complement strand
CATCATCATCATCATCATCATCATCATCATCATCATCATCATCATCATCCTCATCATCATCATCCTCATCCTCATCATCATCCTCATCATCATCATCATCATCATCATCCTCATCATCATCATCATCATCATCATCATCCTCATCCTCATCATCATCATCCTCATCATCATCCTCATCATCATCATCATCAGCATCATCATCATCCTCATCATCATCATCATCCTCATCCTCATCCTCATCATCATCATCATCCTCATCATCATCATCATCATCATTATCATCATCATCATCATCATCCTCATCCTCATCATCATCATCATCATCCTCATCATCATCATCATCAGCATAATCATCATCATCATCATTAGCATAATCATCATCCTCATCATCATCATCATCATCCTCATCATCCTCAGCATCCTCATTATCATCATCATCCTCATCCTCATCATCATCCTCATCATCATCATCCTCATCATCATCATCATCATCATCAGCATCAGCATCATCCTCATCATCATCATCCTCATCCTCATCATCATTATCATCATCCTCATCATCATCATCTTCATCCTCATCATCATCATCATCATCATCATCATCATCATCCTCATCAACATCATCCTCATCATCATCATCCTCATCATCATCATCATCATCATCATCATCATCCTCATCATCAGCATAATCATCATCATCCTCATCCTCATCCTCATCCTCATCATCATCATCAGCAGCATCATCATCATCAGCATCCTCATCATCATCATCCTCATCATCAACATCATCCTCATCCTCATCATCAGCATAATCATCATCATCCTCATCATCATCATCCTCATCATCATCATCATCAGCAGCAGCATCATCATCATCAGCATCCTCATCATCATCATCCTCATCATCAACATCATCCTCATCATCATAATCCTCATCCTCATCATCCTCATCATCATCATCATCATCATCATCATCATCATCATCATCATCCTCATCAACATCATCCTCATCATCATCATCCTCATCCTCATCCTCATCCTCATCATCATCATCATCATCATCATCATCATCATCATCATCATCATCATCAGCATCATCATCCTCATCATCATCATCATCCTCATCCTCATCATCATTATCATCATCATCATCCTCATCATCAGCATAATCATCATCATCCTCATCATCATCATCATCATCATCCTCATCATCATCATCATCATCATCATCCTCATCCTCATCATCATCATCATCATCATCATCATCATCATCATCATCCTCATCCTCATCATCATCCTCATCATCCTCATCATCATCATCAGCATAATCATCATCATCATCATCATCCTCATCATCATCATCATCATCATCATCATCATCAGCAGCATAATCATCATCATCATCATCATCCTCATCATCATCATCATCATCATCATCAGCATAATCATCATCATCATCATCATCCTCATCATCATCATCATCATCATCATCATCATCATCATCATCAGCATAATCATCATCATCATCATTAGCATAATCATCATCCTCATCATCCTCATCCTCATCATCATCATCATCCTCATCCTCATCATCATCATCATCCTCATCATCATCATCATCATCATCATCATCATCATCATCATCATCATCATCATCATCCTCATCCTCATCATCATCCTCATCATCCTCATCATCATCATCATCATCAGCATCATCCTCATCCTCATCCTCATCATCATCATCATCCTCATCCTCATCCTCATCATCATTATCATCATCCTCATCCTCATCATCCTCATCATCATCCTCATCATCATCATCATCATCCTCATCATCCTCATCATCCTCATCCTCATCATCATCATCATCCTCATCCTCATCATCATCCTCATCATCCTCATCATCATCATCATCAGCATCAGCATCATCATCATCCTCATCATCATCATCATCCTCATCATCAGCATAATCATCATCATCCTCATCATCATCATCATCATCATCATCCTCATCAACATCATCCTCATCATCATCATCCTCATCATCATCATCATCATCATCATCATCATCATCCTCATCAACATCATCCTCATCATCATCATCCTCATCATCATCATCATCATCATCATCATCATCATCATCCTCATCATCAGCATAATCATCCTCATCCTCATCCTCATCCTCATCATCATCATCAGCAGCATCATCATCATCAGCATCCTCATCATCATCATCCTCATCATCAACATCATCCTCATCCTCATCATCAGCATAATCATCATCATCCTCATCAACATCATCAACCTCATCCTCATCATCATCAGCAGCAGCATCATCATCATCAGCATCCTCATCATCATCATCCTCATCATCAACATCATCCTCATCCTCATCCTCATCATCATCATCATCATCATCATCATCATCATCCTCATCATCCTCATCATCATCATCATCATCATCCTCATCATCATCCTCATCAACATCATCCTCATCATCATCATCCCCATCCTCATCATCATCATCATCATCATCATCATCCTCATCATCATCATCATCATCATCATCAGCATCATCATCATCCTCATCATCATCATCCTCATCCTCATCATCCTCATCCTCATCCTCATCATCATCCTCATCCTCATCCTCATCATCCTCATCATCCTCATCATCATCCTCATCATCATCATCCTCATCATCATTATCATCAGCATCAGCATCATCATCATCATCATCATCATCATCAGCATCCTCATCATCATCATCCTCATCATCATCATCAGCATCATCATCATCATCATCTTCATCATAAGCATCATCATCCTCATCATTATCAGCAGCATCATCATCATCAGCATCCTCATCATCATCATCCTCATCATCATCATCATCCTCATCCTCATCATCATCATCATCCTCATCCTCATCATCATCATCATCATCATCATCCTCATCCTCATCATCATCCGCATCCTCATCCTCATCCTAATCATCATCCTCATCCTCATCCTCATCATCATCATCATCATCATCATCAGCAGCAGCAGCAGCATTATCATCATCATCCTCATCATCATCATCATCATCCTCATCCTCATCATCATCATCATCATCATCATCATCATCATCATCATCAGCATTCTCATCATCATAATCATCATCATCATCCTCATCATCATCATCAGCATCATCATCATCCTCCTCCTCCTCATCATCATCAGCATCATCATCATCATCATCATCATCCTCATCATCAGCATAATCATCATCATCCTCATCAACATCATCATCATCCTCATCATCATCATCATCATCCTCATCCTCATCATCATCATCCTCATCCTCATCTTCATCATCATCATCATCATCATCATCATCATCCTCATCAACATCATCCTCATCATCATCATCCTCATCCTCATCAACATCATCATCATCATCCTCATCATCAGCATAATCATCATCATCCTCATCATCAGCATCATCATCCTCATCATCATCATCATCAGCAGCATCATCATCATCAGCATCCTCATCCTCATCATCCGCATCATCAACATCATCCTCATCCTCATCATCAGCATAATCATCATCATCATCATCATCAGCCTCATCCTCATCATCCTCATCAGCAGCATCATCATCATTAGCATCCTCATCATCATCATCCTCATCATCAACATCATCCTCATCCTCATCCTAATCATCATCATCATCATCCTCATCATCATCATCATCATCATCATCATCATCATCATCCTCATCATCATCATCATCATCCTCATCCTCATCCTCATCATCATCATCATCAGTAGCAGCATCATCATCATCATCCTCATCATCATCATCATCATCATCATCATCATCATCCTCATCATCATCATCATCATCATCATCATTCTCATCATCATCATCATCCTCATCCTCATCCTCATCCTCATCCTCATCATCATCATCAGCAGCAGCAGCAGCAGCAGCATCATCATCATCATCATCCTCATCATCATCATCATCCTCATCCTCATCATCATCATCATCAGCATCATCATCATCATCATCATCATCCTCATCATCAGCATAATCATCATCATCCTCATCATCATCATCATCCTCATCATCATCATCATCCTTATCCTCATCATCATCATCCTCATCCTCATCCTCATCCTCATCATCATCATCATCATCCTCATCAACATCATCCTCATCATCATCATCCTCATCCTCATCAACGTCATCATCATCATCCTCATCATCATCCTCATCATCATCATCCTCATCATCATCATCATCATCAGCAGCATCATCATCATCAGCATCCTCATCATCATCATCCTCATCATCAACATCATCCTCATCCTCATCATCAGCATAATCATCATCATCCTCATCATCATCCTCATCCTCATCATCATCATCAGCAGCATCATCATCATCAGCATCCTCATCATCATCATCCTCATCATCAACATCATCCTCATCCTCATCCTCATCATCATCATCATCATCATCATCATCATCATCATCATCATCATCATCATCATCATCATCATCCTCATCATCATCATCATCATCATCATCATCATCATCATCCTCATCATCCTCATCATCATCCTCATCAGCATCCTCATCATCATCATCATCATCATCATCATCATCCTCATCCTCATCCTCATCATCATCCTCATCATTATCCTCATCCTCATCATCATCCTCATCATCATCATCATCATCATCATCAGCATAATCATCATCATCATCATCATCCTCATCATCATCATCATCATCATCATCAGCATCATCATCATCAGCATCCTCATCATCATCATCCTCATCATCAACATCATCCTCATCCTCATCATCAGCATAATCATCATCATCCTCATCATCATCATCATCATCATCCTCATCCTCATCCTCATCATCAGCAGCATCATCATCATCAGCATCCTCATCATCATCATCCTCATCATCAACATCATCCTCATCCTCATCC